>NW_007736590.1:30333-47257 GCF_000696425.1 Galeopterus variegatus
CAGTTTGTAGTATTTTGTTATAGCAGCATAAATGGGCTAAGCCAAGTGGTTAGAACTTGGGCTTATACAGTATCCTAACAAAAGAACAATACATTTTTAGTGACAAGACAAAGGAAAAGGACTTTGAGTTTCTAGGCAGCAAATTGTGGAAAGGTAAATATATGGGGGAATACTAATGAAAGATAAGGGTTAGTTAGTAAAGTTTGTTATGTGGATTCCTTTGTTACGATCCAGGCTGATAAGAGTCTAGACTTACATGTGGTGATTAACTTTTGTCCTACCTGGTTGATGGGGGAGAGGAGACAGCTTTAGAAATTTATGTCCTGCCTGTAGGCAAATAGGAGGTAGACGGATTGCTTTTTATGTATCTGCTGCCTCTCAATTGCCTCAAAATAATGCTTATGCCAAAGTAGCATATTTTGGGGTGACATATTCTGCTACCCTTCACATTGCAATGGGGAAGACGGTCCAATGTGGACTGAACTCGACTTCGATTTGTGCAGAGGTGACTGGGCATTTTAAAGGAAGGATAAGGGAGTATGTGTGTGTTGGGGAGGTAGGGGTGGAAAAAGTGGGGGCTTGAGCAGAGAGTAGATTTGTTAGTTGGTGCTTATCGGGAGGAGAAGTATGCTTCTATATCTTTATGCCAGAAGGTAGCACAAGTAGAGCAAGACGCCATCTGGTGGGAAGAGAGAGTGGGAGGTACTTCCCCGAATGCTTGCTTTTCAAAGAAACATCTCTCAGGTCCTTGAGAAGAAAGTTCTAGGTGGTGGACAATTTACATCTCAAAAGGAGAGAGAAAGGATGTACAACTGCAAGCTTTCTGAAGTAATAGCTTTAAGACAGGATTCAGAGATCTGTTTGTCTATTACCCGATTTTGGCTGAGCTTTCTCAGGCAGACACTTNAAAAAGATAATCTGTAATCTCATTACCATGAGTTAGTCCTCCTAACATTTTGGTGTTTATCTGCCAAACACATACTTAACTGGTTGCTTCCTTTTGGTGCATGACATTGTTAGCACATAAAATACTTTTTTTTTGTTTCTGTAAGCTTCTGTATGGCCCCTTCAGGAAACTCTTGGGTCCACCACCAGTACAAGAACAAACATTTTTTTCCTTTGTTTTCAGTTTGTGAATCATCATGCTGGCAAGTGTCAAAGATAAAGCCAGATACTAGTTAAAGTAGTAAGAATAGACTTTATTCAATCAGAACCTTTTGTAGGGGAGGAAAAAATTGCCTCCTGTTACCCATCTTAGGTTCATTGGCTGGGGCCTTGAAAATTAGACTGAGAAAAGACAAATAGAGAAAAACAAATAGAAGTTTATTCACACAGGCATAGTGCATACACGTGGGACCACTCAGAGATGAGTAACTCAAAGGGGTGGTACTATGGTTCGAATATTTGTGTTTCGTCCAAAATTCATGTTGAAACTTATTCCCCAATGCAACAGTATTAAGAGGGGGGGCCTTTAGGAGGCGATTAGACCATGAAGGCTCTGCCCTTATGAATAGAATTAGCAACCTCGTAAAAGTATTAGAGGAAACTATACAGGCCCTTTTTGTTCTTCTGTCTTTCTGACATGTGAGGACACCATGAAGGCTCTGCCCTTATGAATAGAATTAGCAACCTCGTAAAAGTATTAGAGGAAACTATACAGGCCCTTTTTGTTCTTCTGTCTTTCTGACATGTGAGGACACCATGAAGGCTCTGCCCTTATGAATAGAATTAGCAACCTCGTAAAAGTATTAGAGGAAACTATACAGGCCCTTTTTGTTCTTCTGTCTTTCTGACATGTGAGGACACCATGAAGGCTCTGCCCTTATGAATAGAATTAGCAACCTCGTAAAAGTATTAGAGGAAACTATACAGGCCCTTTTTGTTCTTCTGTCTTTCTGACATGTGAGGACACCATGAAGGCTCTGCCCTTATGAATAGAATTAGCAACCTCGTAAAAGTATTAGAGGAAACTATACAGGCCCTTTTTGTTCTTCTGTCTTTCTGACATGTGAGGACACCATGAAGGCTCTGCCCTTATGAATAGAATTAGCAACCTCGTAAAAGTATTAGAGGAAACTATACAGGCCCTTTTTGTTCTTCTGTCTTTCTGACATGTGAGGACACCATGAAGGCTCTGCCCTTATGAATAGAATTAGCAACCTCGTAAAAGTATTAGAGGAAACTATACAGGCCCTTTTTGTTCTTCTGTCTTTCTGACATGTGAGGACACCATGAAGGCTCTGCCCTTATGAATAGAATTAGCAACCTCGTAAAAGTATTAGAGGAAACTATACAGGCCCTTTTTGTTCTTCTGTCTTTCTGACATGTGAGGACACCATGAAGGCTCTGCCCTTATGAATAGAATTAGCAACCTCGTAAAAGTATTAGAGGAAACTATACAGGCCCTTTTTGTTCTTCTGTCTTTCTGACATGTGAGGACACCATGAAGGCTCTGCCCTTATGAATAGAATTAGCAACCTCGTAAAAGTATTAGAGGAAACTATACAGGCCCTTTTTGTTCTTCTGTCTTTCTGACATGTGAGGACACCATGAAGGCTCTGGGAGTGACATGGCATGTGAATATCTATGAGTATAGGATAAATTTTAATTGACTAAGATGATGCCAATGAAAAGTTTAAAATTCTCTGCTAGTTAAAAAAAAAATGTGATGTTCAGAAGTGGGAGAAAGGAGAAAGAACCAGACCAGAAAGTATTTCACTAAAGTTTGGATTCAATTAGCTGAACTTATTTTGTCTACAGCTGCTTTCTTATTCAAATGATTAAGTAATCAAATCACAAATATGAAAAGGGGGAATACAACCATGCTGCATTGAGCATACATAATGAAAAGGTGTGGGAAAGGTGGATAGTGCCATCTTCCTGTGGACTGGGTGAGAGAGAACTGTGGGCAATCTGTTTAGTTTGACTGTCAGTGATCACCCATCTAAGGTAAGTCTGACTGTGGAACCCGACTCCATGTCTTGAGCTTTGATCATCTAGCAGAAGGCAAGGATCTGGGGCAGCACACGTGCTTATGTGTGTGTGTGAAGGCAAACGTATTTGTAATGACATTTAGGATGTGGGTATCTGTGGAGGGATTACCACTTACAATTATATTTGTTCTTGGCTCATTAAGGACCTCTTGGGGGTGAGGAACAAGCCAGGTATTCTCTGCTTATAAAAAAGTAATTTTTCCTCACCTTTTCTTGTATCAAATGTGCTGTTTCCTTTTTTCTTTACAGAGAGTGAAATCATTCTTAATTTTTTTTTCAATTTATATGTGTTATTTTAAAGATGGTTTTAAGGGATTTATACACCCAGGACTCCAAAACATACTGCTGATTGTGAGATTTGAGTTCAAAGCCAATTTTTCATATATTTAATGTAGGTTTTAGTCTTGTAAATCCACAATGTTGCATTCCAGAATTTTAAGGAAGAATTGACCTTGGGCCTGGTTTGCAGTTGGTCCCTACTTACACAGTGACAGCTGAAATAGGGGCCAAGGAGACAGGAGAACTGAATAATAGAATTGGGTGATAAATTAAAAACAGTGAAGAAAGAAAAGAAGGAAAAGAATAATGGTGAAAATTTTAAAAGGAGAAAAAAGAGCTTTTATTTTCTTTCATCAGACAGTAAACAGCTCTGTAGTAGAGCCAGCATAGGAAGAGAAAACAGTCATAGTTACATAGATAAATCATACACATTTGACAGATATTTGATTAGTCTTACTGTGCTTTATGGAGGACACTGTGCTGCAACCATCCTAGGGTACTTGAAAGTTCGAGAATGCTGTATTTTCTCATCTTCAAACCTCCATCTTTTTTCTTATAACTTCACTCATTACTCAAAATGCAATTTGACACTTTTTTTCTGGGAAAATCTTTCCTGTCTTCTTTCTCTGTATTCTCAAGGTCTAGCATCAGGGCAAACACTAGGGTTCCAATAAATGTTGACACAGTGGGTAAATCATACAGGGATCAGCACTGGTGGTGAGACAGTCTTCTTCCTTTCCATTCGAAAAAGGCTTTGGGGGAGGCTTAGTTTTAGAAGGAAGGGAGACATGAAAAATATAAAATTCATTTGTATGAATTTGTATATAGAATCACCTAACAACTAAATTTCCGATTAAAAAAAATGGAATAAGTTGAAAACTCAACTACATAACTACAATCATGTCTGAGTGACCAAATAATAAATTATTTGCATGAAAATAAATACAAATTGCATCTACTTTCTATATCAGAGTTTTAAACTATTTTTGGAACGGAAGCCAGTTTAGATTTAAATTCCTACAAGTCTTTTTTTTTTTTTTTCCAGATTTCTTGAGGCATAATTGACAAATAAAATTGTATATATTTATGATGGGAGCCAGTTTAGATTTAAATTCCTACAAGTCTTTTTTTTTTTTTCCAGATTTCTTGAGGCATAATTGACAAATAAAATTGTATATATTTATGATGTACAATGTGGTGTTTTGATATACATATACATTTTGAAATGATTGTCACAACCCAACCAATAATATAACAATCACCTCACATAATCACCATTTTTTTGTGTGTGGTGAGAACATTTGAGATCTATTCTCTCAACCAATTTCACGTATGTAATATAGTACTATTAACTATAGTCACCATGATCTAAATTAGATCTGCAGAACTTATTTATACTGCCTAACTGAAACCTTATACCCTTTCATAAATGTCTTCCCATTTCTTCCATCTCCCAGCCCCTGTAAACCAAAATTCTACTCTTCGTTCCACTCTTTTAGATTCCACATGTAAGTGAGATCATGCAATATTTGTCTTTCTATGCCTGGCTTATTTCACTTAGTATAATCTACTGTAGGTTTATACATGTTGTTGCAAATAATAGGGTTTCCTTAATTATTTTTTTTAAGATTGAATAATATTTCCCCATATACATATATATGTATTTCACAAGTTAGACTGGCTTTCCCTTCACCATCCAGAGATCCAGAGATTCTTGGTGAGCTATCTTGTAGCGTCTATGAATGGCTTGCTGCTGGTGTCCTCAGGTGGGCTGACTTGCATCCTAGGTCAGTGGGAGGGCAGGCCTGGCACCTGAGTCCCTAGAAGCCAGCCTGGAGCCTGGGGCCACAGGAGCCAGTCTGGGGTCACAAGGTCCAACCTGGTTGAACAGGTGGTCCAGCCTGGTCGACCTGGTGGTTCAGCCTGGTTGCTGGGGTGGGCCTTGAGGTGGAGTTCATGGTGAAGTTAGGTGCTCACTTCACTCTTCTGTCCCTACTAGGAAGGTATCTCCCTCTGCACTGTGCTGCCTGGGCTTGGGGTAGGGATGATGTGGCTAATGTGAAACTGTTCTCTCTACCATCTTCAGTGTGTCTTTCCTTATTTCTGTGCTCCACCCAGGTGTTGTAACCTCTCATCTTGAGTTCTTAGCTCTTATAAAGGTATTCTCATGCATAGGTAGTTGTTCAAATTGATGTTTCTGTGGTGGGATGAGCACTGGAAGCTCCTATTCTTCCATCTTTCTAATGTTCATTATCCCTGCTAGTCTTAAGACTCATACAGAGTGCTGGGAACCTAAGAAAGAGGAGAAGATGGTTAGAAAAAAAGATAACAAGTTTGTGTTAAAAATTTTAAAATCTGGAAAATAAATAAAAATGATGAAATGAGCCAATTTGCTGGGACAGAAAATGATAGCATTGATTGGAACTTGGTTTTATATAGAAATATAAGACAGAAAATACTTAGTAAATATTTTCAGAACCTATTGCAAACCTCTTTTTATGAAAGACTGAAATCTAAGAATTATTTATTGGGGGACTATTATTTTCATGCCCGAGCTCTAGATAGAATAAATCATGGGACATATAGATTCTGCCTCAAAAGTGAGGTTTATCACATTGAAAAATTCTGTAGTTCAACTCTTGTAATAGTATTGGATAGGGTCCCGAAGAAGAAGTCAGGCATTGCTAAATAACTGGAGAGTGCAGAGGAGCCAGAATTTCAGAGGTAAAATAAACTTTATGGATAACCTTGTCGGGCTTTGTAATTTTATAGTGGGTGAAATTGGGGCTCAGAGAATGAAAATAATTGTCTAGAGTCACCTAGGGAATTATTATTAGAGTTGGAACAAGGAATTAGGACTTGAGGTTCTCAGCCTGGTGCCCATTCTTGGTGACATATTATTCTGCTTTATGTGTCAATAATTCCTTTACTAGGAATTATGTATGGAATTAAGCTGCTGCCCTGGCTGGATAGATTTCCATTCTTTAGAATGATGAAGTACAATTACATTAAACAAGTATTTATTCAGCACATCACTGTGCTTGGCACTCTGAAAATCTGAAATATAATGGCAGATCCAGCCCCTGCTCTAGTTGCATGTGAAATCGTGAGTACTTCACAAAACTGTGAATTTTTTAAAGCCTGGGTCATCTTACATGACCTAGAATGATGAAGTACAATTACATTAAACAAGTATTTATTCAGCACATCACTGTGCTTGGCACTCTGAAAATCTGAAATATAATGGCAGATCCAGTCCCTGCTCTAGTTGCATATGAAATCGTGAGTACTTCACAAAACTGTGAATTTTTTAAAGCCTGGGTCATCTTACATGACCTGTGTTCTCAGCAATTAGCATAGGGCCTGGTATTTCATGGAAAGTCAAAAACTACTGAGTGACTCAACCTGGAGAAATAAAACTCATCTCTAGATCACCCAACCACGAGCATTGAATTGTTAAGTAGCAAATTCTGAGAAACTGCAGTAAAAAGAGGAGGACTTATAGTATAGCATCCTTGTTTCAAAACAATGGATTTTTTTTTAGATTGAATTCAATTTAGTATTTACTTTCTTACAATTTTTTTTTAAAGGAAGAAGATAGTATCCATGGAAAACACATACAGTCTTGCCATCTCTATAGCATGGCACAAAACTGGAGTAGCAGACTGAAAGATAAGCCATTCTCCAATGAACAATGTCTGAAGTATAAAAGTATCTATGCAGTATAAATTCCCCTAGAATTTATCCCAACTCAAGGCAAGGGAGCAGCTTTCAGACTCCCATACCAGTTAGTCACTGGCTGAGGGCCGTGGTGGGATGGGGGACATGTCACCTCCCAGGTACTTCCAGCCCTCTGTCTGCAGATGAAATGGTTCTAATAGCTCAAGGGGAGTCCTCTGAAAAAGTCACAGTGAGGTAATTCAAATAAAAGTACACAAATGCCAGAGGTGGGACACACAGAACTGGCAAAAAAGAGGGAATCTGAGTAGAGCATTGACGATACCTGCTATAGCAAAAGTCTGCAGACTTTTTCTGTAAAGGGCCAGGCCACATTGTCTCTGTTGCAATTACTCAACTATGCCATTGTAGAGCAAAAGCAGCCAAAGACAGTAAATAAGCAAATTTGCATGGCTGTGTCTTAATAAAACTTTACTATGAACATTGAAATTTTAATTTTAAATATTTTTTCACATTACAAAATATTGTTTTTGCTTGGATTTCTTTTTGACTATTAAACTATGAAAACACTATTCTTAGCTTGTAGACAATGCAAAAAATGGGCTCAAGCTGTAGCTTGCTGACCCTTTGCTACAGCACTATTCAAACTGCTTCATGTTTATTACCTCATTTTATTCTCATAACAACCTATTGTATAGTGACTACTATTATCCCCACATTACAATGAGGAAATTAAGGCACAGGTTGGTTAAATAACTCATTCATATTCACTTAGCTAGTAAGTAGCGTAGCCAAGATTTGATTGCATACAGTCTAGTTAGTGTGTTCTCTTAACTGCTTACTATACCATTTTGTACCTGACCTGAAAAGAAATAAGTTAAAGAAGTAAAAATTCCATTACACAGATAAAACATTCACTTAGCTAGTAAGTAGCGTAGCCAAGATTTGATTGCATACAGTCTAGCTAGTGTGTTCTCTTAACTGCTTACTATACCTTTTTGTACCTGACCTGAAAAGAAATAAGTTAAAGAAGTAAAAATTCCATTACACAGATAAAATAATGAACCACCGTTTACTTATACTTCTGGAATTGTGTAGGAAGTGCTCCTAAGAAAGAAGAACAGAATCTCAAAATTGCTGGCTACAGTGATGGATTTGGTACATGCAACTGCATTAGGTCTTCATCTTAGTGTGCTGAAAGTCAATGATGTATCTTATTTTCAAAAGGTGGTTCATCTGTGGAGTGAAATGGCTTTATTAATAGTTATGCTGTTCTTTTCTTGTTTGAAATGGAGAAGAAATGTGGACTATGTACCTGGAAAGTATGAAGTCTTGTCATAGACAGGTTAACTGTGCAACCTGCTTTAGTCAGGAGTATCCCAGCTTATATCTGTTGTCTCAGTGCAATTATTAATAGATTTTTAATCTCAATGGTATCTCAGTTTGGATAATATGTTGTGCAGTCATTGCTTTTAGGAACCTTGAGACCTGAACCATCTGCACCCATGCAGATGCCGCTTTACTGTGTTAACATGACTTTATTCCTCTACTGTTTCCAGTTTCCAGCAAACTCTTGCCCAGAAAGACAAAAATTGCAAATAACTTTATTGTTTGTTCCAGAAATTTTCTGAAAGATCCATTTAAATGAACATAGAACTATTTCACCCTTCAATAGATAGCTTCTAACAATGGTTTACTTCCCAAGACTATTTATTCTTCCCTGAAAATCCTTGCCTTGCTATGTTCATCAACATTAAACTAGCATGATTCTTACCAAACCTAACCAACTTCATGAATTCGCAGACTCAAGTTAAATCTAAATCAGGATCTAAAACCCCATAAATATTACAACTTTGCACTCTCTGCTCTGAGATACTACTAAGCCTTTGTTAAGGTAATGCCTTCTCTTCCTATAGTTAGAATAAATTCAGCTTTATCTTATCAAGAGCTGCTTTGACAATATTTTCAGGGAGTCAGCACTCTACAATACCCCTAGTTTTCTATACTTTAAATTGTCTATACTTAAAAATCATTCAGATGTCACCACATTCATTGAGTTCAGAACATTCTTTTGGCACTATTTTTGCTACAGAGAATCTGGGAACTGAAATCTCCTTCTGGACACTAATGCAGATGTTTTACCATTTCTGACATGAAGTGTACCTTCTATGATGTGTAAAAAACTTAAAAGGTTCTTATTAAGCAAATGGTGCTTTTTACAATTGATAGTGTTCTCTAATTAAGGAATTATGCCATTTGCTTCAACTGGTTTAGGACAAAGGCCAACATACAGAACAAACCATAAATGAATGTGCCAGTCTTCATTTGGTTCCTGGGAGACTACCCTTGAGGAGGTGAATATTTCCCTCAACCCAACCTCTATCTAAAGATGTTCTGGAAGAACTAAAAATGCAATAAGTTCACATTTTTATCAGGAAAAGAACCTGATAGCTTTGGTTAGACACAAAAAATCCCTCAAAATTCTAATTAAGTCTTAGAATTTAGAAGAATAACTATTGCTTTTCTATTGAGAGCAGCCCATGAAGCAGTGTCATAGCTTGGGTGGAGAAAGACTGAGAGCTTAATTTGGGTGAATTCTGGTCACAAATCAATTTTTATTTTTTAAAAAAGATTGATGATAGCCTGAAATAAACTTATTTTATAAAATAACAGTGTGAAAACTTATTGTTCCTTTTGCTGTATTTTTTATTGTGCTTTGGGACTTGGTTTACTCAGCTATAAAATTTTTAATAGAGTATTTCTCGCTTTTCCTCAGGAAACTAACAAGAATATGACACTTTAGGGGTTATTTGATGGAAAGGAGAAAAAAGTCTTTAAAACTTGCTGAAGCAAGCTGTAGCTACTGTATTCTCTATCTACATAAAAGCTTCTTTTGCTTTGGTTGTCTTCTATGAGGCAAGTAAAGCCACTTCTGTTTATGGGCAAAGATTTGATTAAAGACAGACCTTTAAAATCTTCCTACTCTACTAAACTTAAATGCTAATGATATTTGAAATTTGCCTAACACGTCTTCTCTAGAGGGTTTTAAATATATTTCTTTGAGGGTTTAAGTAATGATATATGAAGCATGTTTGCCTTTTTAACCCATTATGCTATAGGAGACCAGAAATATACTTTGAAAACTAGGAAAAGCTATCCACGACCTACAATTTCAGTTCCTTGTACCTAATCAACCTAATCAATATAGGCATGGAGAGCCAGTAAAATCCCCAAATATAATATGGTGGTATGTCATTTTTTTTTTAATTCAAATGAGCCATGTTCCTAAAAGTTATACTTTATAATAAAATAATCTTTTTGGAACAAAAGACAAACTTTATTAGCATGTTTGCACTTTTAGCACTTAAAAGTTAAAAATTTATTTATTTATTTTTCTTCTAAAATATTTATTTATTTTTTATTATACTTATATATGGGGTACAGAGCCAGCTATCAGTATTTGTGTACACTATTTGGTGATCAAATCAATATTATTAGCATGTTCATCATTACAAATAGTAATTACTCTTTAGGTCATTAAAAATTTATTTATTTATTTTTCTTCTAAAATATTTATTTATTTTTTGATTATAGTTATATATGGGGTACAGAGCCAGCTATCAGTATTTGTGTACACTATGTGGTGATCAAATCAATATTATTAGCATGTTCATCATTACAAATAGTAATTACTCTTTAGGTCCCTTGACCAATCACTCCACTCCCTGATTTCCCTCCTCCTCTCCCTTTCCCTTCTCTGGTAACTATAGGTCTGTTCTCTCCTTCTGAAAGTTCGATGTTTTATTGTGGTCCATCCCTTCCTTCCTTCCTTCCTTCCTTCCTTCCTTCCTTCCTTCCTTCCTTCCTTCCTTTAGCACCACTCATGAGTGAGGGCATGCAGTATTTCTCATTCTGTGCCTGGTTTATTTCACTTAACATAATTTTCTACATACATTTTCTACTGCAAATGTTGCTTTCTTAACAATGGGTGATTATTTTTGTTCTCTGAATAATGTGGATCTGGGAGGCACAGAGATATCTGAGTTGTGGAATACTTCCGATGCTCCTGGGAAGTCAGACTCCAGATTTACATGAAAGATTCTGTATTTTAACAAAATTTCATTATATGCTTCCACCTTTTTATATCCAGATGATAGGAAATAATGTTCAGTCAACTAAGTTTTCAATGGCATGTTTCAGAGTAAAACTCATACAATTTGCATTCACATTTTATTGACTATTCCATAATACTCTGTATCTTTAAAATAAATAGCCTTTGGCAGTCCATTTCCAACCTTATGTTAAATCTACGGCTCTTCTTTTTTCTCAGTCTTGGAAAATAGACTGTGACTTTTTGGAATTACTTTCTCAGCTTCTAAGAAAGCAATTTTTCAGGCTTTTTTTACACTTCATATTCAAAATGTTTGTTGATGCTTTTTAAAACGTAAATTCCTTCAATGAATTCAACTTGGTGGTACTATATTTTGTTAGGTGGGTGAAACAAACTAGTAGTGAGAATAGTTTGGCTGGTAATTGCTGTGTGGTGCTAGTGACATTTACTGTTACGATGTTGTATTGTAAAAAAACATCAAAGCAGTGGGCTTCCAGTCAAGATGATGGAATAGATGGTTCCTAGAGTTGCTGTTTCCCACAAATCAACCAATTTACAACTATTAAAGAGCAACAACAGGAGGCCTGAGAGCCTCACCAGAACAGGCAGGAGCCATGTGCCATGGGACTCCCAGCACAGGCCAGTGCCCACTTCCCAGAGAGGCTTGAGAACTGCTGGGCCCACACAACCCAAGTCAGCCGTGCTGGAAAAGGCAGGTGCCACAGAATCCCTAGCCCAGGTCAGTCCCCACCACTTAGAGAAGCCCAAGAGCCACCAGGCCTGCATGCCTCAAATAAGCCATGTGGGAACAGGCAGGCACCATGGGACCCCCAGTCCAGGCCAGTCCCCACTGCCCAGAGAAGCCTGAAAGCCACTGGGCCCACACTCCCTAAGTCAGCAACACCAGAATAGGCAGGCGCTATGGAACCACCAGCCCAGGTCAGTCCCTGCTGCCAAGAGAGGTCCAAGAGCAGCCAGGACCACATGCCCTGAGCCAGCCATGCCAGAACAGGCAGGTGCTGCCAGACCCCGAGCCTAGGCTAGTTCCTGCTGCTTTCTGAATCCAGGGCAGACATCAGGGTAGAATGAGTCGACTGAGATACCCCCTGTCACAATGACTAAACACCAAAGGAAAAATACCAGAAATATGAAAAATCAAGAAAGTACATCACCACCAAAGGAAAATAATAACTCTCAAGCTCTAGATCCTATAGAACAGGAAGTCTTTGAAATGACTGACAAGGCATTTAGAACAATAATCCTAAGGAAACTAAATGAGATGTAAGAAAACTCAGTTAGATGGCACAATGAAATGAGAAAAAATATACAGGATCTGAAAGAAGAAATGTACAAAGAAATCAATGCCCTGAAAAAGAATGTACCAGAGCTTATGGAGTTGAAGGATTCATTCAAAACAATAACAAAACACAACAGAGAGTCTAACCAGCAGGCTAAAACAAGCAGAAGAGAGAATTTCTGACCTTGAAGAAAGGCTGTTTGAATTAACACAGGCAGACCAGGAAAAAAAAAAAAAAAAGAATTAAAAAAATTGAAGAAAATCTGAGAGAGGTAACAGACAACCTTAAGCTCTCAAATATCTGAATCGTGGGTATTCCAGAAGGGGAGGAAAAAGGAAATGACATTGAAAACATGTTCAATGAAATAATAGCAGAACACTTCCCAGGTATAGGGAAAGTCACAGATCTTCAGATTCAGTAGGCCCAAAGATCCCCAAACATATTCAACCCAAAAAGGTCCTCTCCAAGACATGTTATAGTCAAACTGGCAAAACTCAAAGACAGAGAGACTCTTAAAAGATGTAAGAGAGAAGCAGCGAGCACTTATAAGGGAGTCCCAATCAGACTAATATCAGACTTTCCATCAGAAACCCTAAAAGCCAGAAAAAAATGAGATAATATATCCAAAATACTAAAGAATAAAAACTGCCAGCCAAGAATACTTTACCCAGCAAGGCTATCCCTCTGAAATGAAGGACAAATAGTATATTTCTCAGACAAAAAAAGACTGTGGGAGTTCACTACCACACTATCAGCCTTACAAGAAATTTGCAAGGGAGTACTCGGTTTGATATCTGAAAAACAACCGTCACTGCCATGAATACTCGAGAAAGAATAAAACCAACCAGTAAAACAAAAATGCTAATGATAAAGAGAAAAAATAGTTTATCTACCACCCAAGCAACCAACAAATACAGAATAAAGACAGAAAATTATAAAGAAAGGAATAAAAAAGATACTTAAGACATCTAAACAAAAATCAATAAGATGCTAGGAGTAAATAAACACCTTTCAATAATAACTCTGTAAAGGAATTAAACTCCCCATTCAAAAGACACAGACTGACTGGGTGGATTAAAAAGATGGACCCAACAGTATGCTGCCTTCAAGAGACTCACCTCATCTGTAAAGACACACATAGACTAAGAGTGAAAGGGTGGAAAAAGCTATACCATGCAAACAGAAATGAAAAACGAGCTGGAGTAGGTATTCTTATGTCAGATAAAACAGACTTTAAAGCAAAAACCATAAAAAGAGATAAAGAAGGCCACTATATAATGATAAAATGATCTATCCATCAAGAAGACATAACATTCATAAATATATATGCACCTAATGTTGGAGCAGCCAGATTTATAGAGCAAACACTATTAGACCTAAAGAATGAGATAAACGCTAACACCATAATAGCAGAAGACTTCAACACACCACTCCCAACACTAGATAGATCATCTAGGCAAAAAATCAATAAAGAAACACAAGATCTAAACAGTAGAGAATCCAGAAATCAACCCATACACCTATAGCCATCTGATCTTTGACAAAGCTACCAAGTCTACACACAGGGGATGAGACTGCCTCTTCAGCAAATGGTGCTGGGAAAACTGGATATTCATATGTAGGAGAATGAAACCATACCCGTACCTCTCACCATATACCCAAATCAACTCAAAATGGATTAAAGAATTAAATATACATCCTTAAACATTGAAACTCCTTAAAGAAAACATAGGGGAAACACTTCAGCAAGTAGGAGTTAGTACAGACTTCATGAATATGACCCCTAAAGCACAGGCAACTAATGGAAAAATAAAGAAATGGGATTATATCAAACTATGAAACTTCTGCACAGCAAAAGAAACAATCATAGTGAAAAGACAACCAACAGAGTGGGAGATAATATTTGCAAAAAATAAATCTGACAAAGGTTTAATATCCAGAATATATGAGGAACTCAAACAACTTTACAGCAAATAAACAAATAACCCAATTAAAGAAGCTGAAGAGGCATTTATTTTTTCTTTTCTTTCTTTCTTTTTTTTTTTTTTTATTCCTTATTTTGTGACCAGTAAGGGGATTGCAACCCTTGGCTTGGTGTCACCTGCACCAGCCATACCTCTATACGATCCAAACCCACAGTGGGAACACTGCTGCGCTCCCAGCTCCACACTCTCCCGAGTGAGCCACGGGGTCAGCCCTGAAGAGGCATTTCTAAAAGGAAGATATATGAATGGCCAACAGACACATGAAAAAATGCTCAGCATCACTCAGCATCTGGGAAATGTAAATCAAAACTACTTTGAGATACCATCTCACTCCAGTCAGGATGACTAATATCTAAAAGACTGAGAATGATAAATGATAGAGAGGTTGCGGAGAAAAAGAAATTCTCATACACTGTTGGTGGGGTTGCAAAACAGTGCAGCCTTTAATGAAAATTGTATGGAGTTTCCTCAATTATTGATAGATCTACCATATGATCCAGCTACTACACTGCTGGGAATATACCCAGAGGAATGGAAATCATCATGACGAAGGTCATGATGTTCTCCATTGTTCATCGCAGCACTCTTTACAATAGCCAAGAGTTGGAACCAGCCCAAATGCCCATCATCAGATGAGTGGATAAGGAAACTGTGGTACATCTGCAGAATGGAATTCTACTGTGCTGTAAAAAAGAGTGAAATACTACCATTCACAACAACATGGATGGACTTAGAGAAAAATATATTAAGTGAAACAAGTTAGGCACAGAAAGAGAAATACCACATATTCTCACTTATTTCTGGGAGCTAAAAATAAATAAATAAATATGAATAAACACACAAACAAAGGGGCGGGAGAAGAAACAACAATCACAACAATTCCTTGAACTTGTTAAGACAAGTGAACAGATATGATGTAGGGGGGCGGGGAGGAGAGAGAGGGAGGGGGGAAAGAGGAACTGGTAAAGGGTCATGAAAATCAAGTACAATGCATATTGAGAAGTTAAAAAAAACCAAACAAATCCAGTCTTCTATAGAAAAATAGTAATGTAAGAGAAAAAAGTAAAATATAAGACATGGAAAAAATTCAGCCTTGAAATCAATTAAAAGCATTTATTGAATAACCATGATGTTCTCAGAACTTTGTTGAGTTATGTGAAGGGACTAGAGAAGTTTCAAGCATGGTACCTAATTCTAAGGATTTCAGTGCCTCCTGCCCTCACTTGATTCCTCCTTCCACGGGAATATTTATCACGTAAGTGTTACATTTTGATTGGCTTTGGCTTATACACTTGATTACTATTGACTGACTGTTTCTTTAGGGATCACTTCTTTTCTGTAAGTTTGTATCACTTTTGCTCTTGAATCAAAATATATGAATTTCAATGGAGTTCCAGTCAAGGTTTGTTTGGCTGCAAAGAACGGTCACTCTTTTACACTGGCAAAGTAGGAGATTTTATCATGAGATGCAGAGGGATCTTCATGATCCCAAGGCAATTTTACAGTTTATATTAGAGTTTGCTTTATAAATCTGGCTACTCCGACATTGGGTGTGTATATGTTTATGATTTTTATGTGTTCTTGATGGATGAATCCTTTTATCATTATTTAGTGGGCCTCGTTATCTCTTTTTATGTATTTTAGTTTAAAGTCTATTTTATCAGATATAAGAATAGCTACTCCAGCTCATTTTTCATTTCTGTTTGCATGGTAAATCTTTTTCCTTGCTTTCACTCTTAGTCTATGTGAGTCTTTGTAGGTGAGCTGGCTCTCTTGAAGGCCTATAGTTGGGTCCTCCTTTTTAATCCAGTCAGCCAGTCTCTGTCTTTTGATTGGTTAAATTAATCCTTTTACATTAAGCGATGTTATTGAAAAGCGTTGTTTTACTTCTAGCATTTTATTGATTTTTGTTTGTACATCTAAAGTGTCTTTTTTCCTTCTTTTTCTGATATACTACTGTTTGTCTTCTGTATTTGTTGGTTTCTTGGGTTGTAGATAAACCTTTTTTTTTTTTTTCCTTTTCATTTTTGGCTTTTTAATTTTACTAGTGGGTTTTGATTTTGCTTGAGTTTTTATGACAGTGATAGCTATTTTTCAGGTACTGAACCCAGTACTCCCTTGAGAATTTCTTGAAAGGGTGGTCATGTGTAGTGAACTCCCACTGTTTTTCTTTTTCTGAGAAATATACTATTTGCCCTTCATTTTGGAAGGATAGCATTGCACAGTAGAGTATTCTTGGCTGGCAATTTCTGTCTTTTAGTATTTTGAATATATCATCCCATTCTTTTCTGGCTTTTAGTGTTTGTGATGAAAAGTCTGATGTTAGTCTGATTGGAGCTCCCTTACAGGTGATTTCATGCTTCTCTCTTGCGGCTTTTAAGATTCTCTTTTTGTCTTTGAGTTTTGCCAATTTGACTATAACATTTCTTGGAGAAAAGCTTTTTGGTTTGACTACATTTGGGGATCCTTGAACTTCCTGAATCTGAAGGTCTTTTCCTATACCTGGGAAGTTTTCTGCCACTATTTTGTTGAATAAGCTTTCAATGCAATCTCCTTTTTCCTCCCCTTCTGGAATACCCA
>NW_007736590.1:47893-54070 GCF_000696425.1 Galeopterus variegatus
GAATTATCACTCAAAATTCCTTGTCAGACATTTCAAGGGCTTCTTGTTCTATAGGATCTAGAGCTTGAGAGTTATTACCCTTTGGTGGTGTACTTTCTTGATTTTTCATATTTCTGGTATCTTTCCTTTGATGTTTAGTCATTGTGGCAAAGGATTTCATGGTCCACTGGCTTGACACTATCTGTCTGGCTAGGATCCTGCTGGGGCTGCCAATTTGGCATGGCTGCATCAGTGTCTGCTCCGTCACCCATTGGTACCTTGGGGTACATGGTCTCTGCAGGACTTGGGTCTCTCCAGGGGGGTGCCTCTCTGTTTGGCATGCACTCGGCTGGGCTGGAGATGGGATCTGGTGGTGGTGAGGCCTTCCTGCTTGGTTGTACACTGCCCCATGGAGAGTGTGGTGTCCATGGGACTTGGGCCTCTCCAATGGGTTGCCTCTCTGGTCAGTATGTACTCTGCCGGGCTGGGGATGGGGTCTGGCAGTGGCCAGGCCTTTCTGCTTGGTCGTGCACTTGTGCCGCAGGGCATGTTGTCTCCACAGGACTTGGGCCTCTCCGGGGGGTATTCCTCTCTGGTCAGCATGCAGTCAGCCAGGCTGGGGGTGGGGTCAGGTGGTTTCAAGGCCTACTTGCTTGATCACACACTGTTGCCGTGGGGTGTGTAGTCTCTGTGGGACTCCCTCAACATGATTTTCCCCAGATTCATCCATGTTGCTGCAAATCCAGGATTTCATTCTTTTTTATGGCTGAGTAGTATTCCATTGTGTATATATACCACATTTTCTATATCCAGTTGTCCATTGATGGACACTTAAGTTGGTTCCATATTTTGGCTATTCTAAATACAGCTGCAATGAAAATAGGAGTGCAGGTATCCCTTTGGCACAAGTATCTCCATTCCTTTGGATATATGTCCAGTAGTGGGATTGCTGGATCATATGGTAGCTCAATCTGTAGTTGTATGAGAAACACCTATAGTGTTTTCCATAATGGTTGTGCTAATTTATAGTCCCACCAACAGTGTAGAAGAGTGCCCTTTTCCCTGCATCCTCATCAGCATTTCTTATTCTCAATATTTTTAATAATGGCCAGTCTAACTTGGATGAGATGATATCTCAATGTAGTTTTGATTTGCATTTCTCTTATGACTAGTGATGCTGAGCATTTTTTCTTGTACCTTCTGGCCATTTGTATGTCTTCCTTTGAAAAGTGTCTATTTATTTCCTTTGCCCGTTTTTTTTAAATGGACTTTTTTTTTTTTTTTTTTTTTTTTTTTTGCTGTATACTTGTTTGAGTTCTTTGTATATTCTGGATATTAATCCCTTGTAGGATGTATACTATCCTAATATTTTCTCCCATTCTGTAGGTTGTCTTACTGATCTATTGTTTGTTTCCTTTGCTGTTCAGAAGCTTTTTAGTTTGGTATAATCCCATTTATTTATTTTTTCTTTTGTTGCTTATGCTTTTGGGGTCTTATTCATAAAGTCTTTGCCCAGTCCTATTATGTGGTGTATTTCCCCTATATTTTCCATTAATAATTTTATGGCTTCAGGTCTTATATTTAAGTCTTTAATCCACTTTGAGTTGATTTTGGTATATGGTGAAAGGTACATGTCCAGTTTCATTTTTCTGCATATGGATGTCCAGTTTTCCCAGCACCATTTATTGAAGAGGTAGATTTTTCCCCAATGTATATTCTTGCTGCCTTTGTCAAAGATCAGTTGGCTGTAAGTTTGTAGGTTGATTCCTGGGTTTTCTATTCTGTTCCATTGAGCTGAGTGTCTGTTTTTATGCCAGTACTGTGCTGTTTTGATTACAACAGCTTTGTAATATAATTTGAAATTGGGTAGTGTTATGTCTCCAGCTTTATTATTATTATTATTATTTTGCTTAGAATTGCTTTGGCTATTTGGGGTCTTTGTTGTTCCATATGAATATTTGGATTGTTTTTTCTATTTCTGTGAACAATGTCATTGGTATTTTAATGGGACTTGCATTGAATCTGTAGATTNTTTCATTTTTCTGCATATGGATGTCCAGTTTTCCCAGCACCATTTATTGAAGAGGTAGATTTTTCCCCAATGTATATTCTTGCTGCCTTTGTCAAAGATCAGTTGGCTGTAAGTTTGTAGGTTGATTCCTGGGTTTTCTATTCTGTTCCATTGAGCTGAGTGTCTGTTTTTATGCCAGTACTGTGCTGTTTTGATTACAACAGCTTTGTAATATAATTTGAAATTGGGTAGTGTTATGTCTCCAGCTTTATTATTATTATTATTATTTTGCTTAGAATTGCTTTGGCTATTTGGGGTCTTTGTTGTTCCATATGAATGTTTGGATTGTTTTTTCTAATTCTGTGAACAATGTCATTGGTATTTTAATGGGACTTGCATTGAATCTGTAGATTGTTTTGGGTAGAATGGACATTTTCATGATGTTAATTCTTCCCATCCAAAAGCATGGTATGTCTTTGCAACTATTTGTGTCCTCTTTAATTTCTTTCAGTAGTGTTTTGTAGTTCTCATTGTAAAGATCTTTCTCCTCCTTGGTTCCGTTGATACCTAGGTATTTTATGATATGGAGACCCACCCCACCAATGCAAAAGATCAATGAAACAAAAAGTTGTTTTTTGAGAAGATAAATAAAATACACAAACCTTTAGCTAAGTTAACAAAAAAAAGAAGACCCAAATAAATATCAGAAATGAAAAGGGAGACACTTCAACTGATACCACAGAAATATGAAGAATCATTAGAGATTATTATGCGCAATTGTACACCAGCAAATATGGAAGCCTGGAAGAAATGGATAAATTTCTGGGCACATACAAATTACCAAGACTGAATCAAGAAGAAATGGAGAACCTGAACAGAACAATAACAAGCAATGAGATTGAAGCAGCAATCAGAAATCTTCCAACAAAGAAAAGCCTATGATTGGATGGCTTTACAGCTGAATTTTATCAAACCTTTAAAGAAGAATTATACCACTTCTCTTCAAACTTTTCCAAAAAATTGAAACAGAAACTATTCTCCCAAACTCATTCTATGAGGCCAGCATCACCCTAATAAAAAACCAGATAAAGATACTACTAAAAAAGAAAACTGTAGGCCAACATCCTTGATGAACATAGATGCAAAATCCTCAACAAAATACTAGCAATCAGATAACAGCAACACATCAGAAAATTATATACCATGAACAAGTGAGATACATCCCAGGGATTCAAGGTTGGTCCAACATACACAAGTCAATAAATGTGATACACCACATCAACAAAATCAAGGACAAAGACCATATGATCATCTCAATAGATGCAGAAAAGGCAACAGACATAATTCAGCATCACTTCATGATTAGGACAGGTAGAGAAGGAAATTATCTCAATACAATCAATATCATTTATGGCAAACCAATTGCCAATATCATCCTCAATGGGGAAAAGCTGAAAGCTTTTTTCTTAAGAACAGGAAAAGACAAGGATGCCTTCTCTCACCACTCTTATTTAACATAGTATTGGAAGTACTAGCCAGAGTAATCAGACAAGAGAAAGAAATAAAGGGCATCCAGATTGTACAGGATGAAGTCAAACTGTCCTTGTTTGCTGATGACATGATTTTATCTATAGAAAAACCTGTAGACTCTACCAAAAACTCTTACAGCTGAGTAACAGTTTCAGTAATGTTGCAGTTTACAAAATCACCACCCCAAAATCAATAGCATTTTTATACTCCAATAACACAAGCCAAAAATGAAATCAAGAAAGCAAACCCATTTACATTACTTTATGTAGTTTCAAGAAATGTGTTCATATTATTTAGGGTTCTATTTTCTTATCTTGCTATTGCATTGTGTATATATTCTATGCCTGCCATTGAATGCTTCAAGGCATTTCAGGAGGCAGAACAGACAGGTATTTTTTCACCTTTCCAGGTGGAGAGTATTCTATACCAAAATGTAGAATTTGAATCAAATGGTTAAATATTTTTACAAGATCTTTCTTGTCTGGGGCCGGCCCGGTGGCGCACTGCTATAGTGCGCCGCTTGGGAAGCGCGGTGGCGCTCCCGCCAAGGGTTCGGATCCCACATATGGACCGGCCGCTCACTGGCTCAGCGAGGGGTGGGAGCAACACCGAGGGTTGCGATCCTGTGGCCGGTCCTGGTCCGGTACGGGTGCGACACTGAGGGTTGCGATCCGTTGCCGGTCACAAAAAAAGACAAAAAGGAAAAAAAAAAAAATCTTTCTTGTCTGAGTAATTTCCACCCCTGCATTTGAACAGATTTATTTTGGATTCTGGAGAGCTACTGACTATTGAAATGGCTGAAAAGAATCAGGAATGGTTGACTGATTGGGTTTTCTTCCTGGACTATAGCCTCTACCATTTCCAAAGTTAGCATATTGTGGGGACTATGTGTATATGTAACAGACACAATTTTTAAACTTTTCCCTGTCCTTTGTCTTTTGCAGTTTTGAACAAGCTGTCATAATAAGGTCACAGTACAGGCTCAGCCTTATGTTAACAACTTTCTGGAGTTGAAATAGAATTCCCTTGAGAAGGCTGTGCAGCAATGTTTGGCATATGAACAAAAAAATATCAAAAGAAAGAACAGCACAGTTTTCCTGTGATGGGTATACACAGTGTGATCAAGACTCTGGATTGTTAATTATAAGGTGGGAGAGGCTGAGTTTGAAAGGATACACATAACACAAATGTGAATTTTTTAATGCAGCTGAAACAAATTAATTTCCCTACTGATTCCATCTATTTTATAATAGGCCTTAGCTCTATACATGCCTCAAGAAGGACTTCCTTCCTAGGAAATTCTTTGGACAGAATGATGAATATATTTCAAGTGAGAGGATGCAAAACAGATTGGCTAATTCAGTGAATTTTATGCCCTTAGCTAAAATGAGACAGTAGAAAGAAAACTGACTGAAGCGGCTAAACCTTGCCAGGAAGAAAAGTCTCTGAGTTGCCACTGTTGTTGTGCAGCCCTGAGCTGGCTGCCATACAAATGTATGACACAGCTGATGAGGCTGAGGCTCCAGGAGGAGACAAATGTTATGATGAAGGAAGAGAAGGGGGACAATGAGTAAAAGAAGGAAAGAGAGATGTGGGTTTTGGTAAGAAGATATTTTGCCTATGAGGGACACAGTGTGCATTAGCTCACTCAGTCTTAGGCAGAATTGGAGAGTAAAAAGTAAGATTTCTGGCTCATGCAAGCTCATCATCAGGTCTCTCCATGACCTGACCCTTGTCTGACATTCCAGCCTCATCTCCCATAAACCCCACCTCAATCTGTACCCCAGGAATGTACATCAGATTGACACTTGCTGAAATATCCTGTCTCACTCTTTTTACCAGTTTTTGACTGCCTAAATCTTAATAATTTTTAAATACTTTGCCCAGCCCTCCTTTCTGAGAATTTCTGGACCTCTCTTTTGTGGAAAGTGACTCTGGTTGTCTATGGTAGCAATAGTTTTTATTTGTCCAGTACACTTCCCTTCTCCCCACTTCTCCTACATGGAAGTTCTGTCTACAGTAGAAGAGATGTGGCAATGTCCTTCACCAAAGTTATTCTGATAGGAACTAGAGAAGGAAGATACTGTCACCTATCGACCAGTTAAGATGAAAACATCCCCTTGCATTTAGGAGAAATTAAAGACAAGCAGGGACCAGAAATAGAGTTCGGACGATTACTGAGTTCCCTTTCTAGTCCACAATGTACACAGCATGGCTTTGTGTCCTGTACTTTTTCTCTGATCCTGTTTGTTACATCAGAATCCTTCTAATACTCTCCTACAAACTTTAATGGTTTTACGACTTGGAGATTTTTATTTCGTATTTGTTACATGTAATTGAGAGTCCTGACAATTTTCATTTTTGTGCTCCCCATAGCACCCTGGACTTACCTATCTTATCACTTTCTTCATTTTGGTGATATAATCTCACTATATATCTGTGACCCCTAAAAACTCTGGGCTCCTCCAGATTTGGACAATGTCATATTTATCATTTTAAAGTGAAAGTCTTGGACATATTATCATTTAATAGTACTTAGTAAATGCAAACATGAATTGAACCTAAAAATAATAATCTTGGAAGGTTATTTTAGTATTGAGATGTATATAGAATTGAATACCCTTGTGGAACTTTATTGGCTAAAAATCATTAATTTC
>NW_007736590.1:54999-57031 GCF_000696425.1 Galeopterus variegatus
TGAGATGTATATAGAATTGAATACCCTTGTGGAACTTTATTGGCTAAAAATCATTAATTTCCTTTAATGTAGTTTAATATTTTATATGAGAAATCAACAGTGAATTACAAAGAAATCTAATACATTTGTCTTCAATAAATAATAGTTAATTTTGTTGCAAATTGTTTCTTATCCACCAAAATTTTTCAGTGGTCATTAACATCTGTGAAAATAAAATCAATAAATTATGCATTGAAGATTAGTTGGAGAATTATCTTTTCCTTCGGAAGTCAATTTTTTTTTAATTAAATTTCCAGTAACAGAAAAAAACTGGTGATTCCATCAAGGCCTTTGTGTTTTTTTACCCAAAATATATAAAAATGAAGTTTAGACTTCCGAGTTTGAATGTCTTGAGTGGGACTCTTGATATTTACAACTATTGCTTATGTTGCTGAATTATGGAGCCTCATTACTGACCTCATACAGTCTGCAAAGGAGACGTTAGCCTTTATTCTATGTGCTCCAAGGAGCGGCACAAAGAATAATGAGTGTAATAATTATGCTACTTAATTTCTTTGTCTCCTCATCTGTAAAACGGGTATAGCAGTAACACTGAATATAGTTAGGAGTATGTCTATGTTAGAGTACCAGAGTTATTATAAGGACTGAATGGGATAATCAATAAAGAACATTTGCATTGTGCCTAGGATATAGTAAGTACTCACTACAGGTTAGCCATTGTTAATATTATTATTATGTATTGGGTAATAAATGATGATGGAAATGGAAAAAAAAAACCCCTCCATATTCTAAAATAAAAAACTCTTATTTGGAAGGTTTACTAGAGGTCATTTTCTGATGAGAGAAAAACCCTAATACTTTTGTTTTAAAATCACCAGTGATTTGAACGTTTTAATGACATGTCTATTCAATGTAATAATAGATATAATTGTTAAGAGGTTTTTCCTTACATTGAAATGAAATCGCGATCCCAGAAAATTATACTCATTGTTCTTTGTGGTGGTCCTCAGGGCACACAGAAAAAAGTCTAATTTCTCTTCAGCATAATATACGAGGTCAATCATGATGCCCCACACAAGCCTTCCCCTCTTTATGGGCTTGGGGCACAGCTCATATCCCAATGTACTGAATCTCTCACCTCTCATACTCTCTTCTCAGCACTGATTCTGGTGTTCCAAAATCTCATTCATTCTGATACCCAAAACTACACCTGAGTGTGTTTTGATTAGCTCAGGTAAAATAGGATAATCTTTCTTGTCCCGGTACTTTATACCCAGTGAGGTAGATCGGTAGAATAATGTTGGGCGACCTCCACATTTTGAGGGTGAACTAAAGTAGAACATATGCCTTTAAATGGTCCTTTTTAGTGTATATTAAAGGACAGACAGATTGTTCATTCTTATGAATCTTGCAGAAAATTAAGCCCTCAAAATGTTCTGCTATATTTTTGGACCTGTGCTCTAGATGTTTTATTTACCCATGCTAAATTTTGGTTGTATTCATCCCATAATTAGAGCTTGATGAAATACTTTTTGGTTCCTAAATCTAGCATACAGCATATTATCTTTCTCTGTAGTTTCATGTTTTCCTCCAATTTAATTTCCATGCTGTCAACGTTGGTTTGTATTTTAAAGGAATCCATATTTGTTTAAATATTGCATTAGTGTTTCAAGTTTTCCAGAAAAGAGTATTGATGGGGAAAAAAAAGCTTTAGCCAATATCATATTAATTGATAGCTTTGAAATAGAAACACAAGGAATTTATGTTGACTCTGAATGAATAAAAAAGTGAATTGGGGAGAGGTACTAATATTTTTGAATATATACCTTTCATGCCAAAAATTGTGCTAAGTACCACACATACATTAGATCATACAAACCCTACCATAGTCCTCTGAGGTGAGCATTAAGTGATATAATTTTCATTTTATAGATGAAGATAATGAGACTCAAAGATGTTGGTAAATATTTGGCCTAACATCCTAAAAAAGAATCAGTGATGGTGCTGGATTTTGATCCTAGATCTGTCAGCT
>NW_007736590.1:58478-59162 GCF_000696425.1 Galeopterus variegatus
GTTATAGGTGACCTCACACAAATCAGACCCAGGAATACTTTATGTTGTCAGTGCTAGCTCAACTCCAGACACCTTAATAAGAAAAAAGCACATTAGAGGTTTTTTGGGGGGATATAAATACTTTATCACTTGTTAATGTCTCAGAAAATATTAGTGGGGTGAAAAGGAAATACTTGAGTCTTATTGCTATATTGTGTATAGTTGTGTATAAATATCAGCACCACCAACTAGTTGAGTAGTTTTTGTATGCATTGCTTAACTTGGCCAGTTTCTCAATTGCAATAATGGTATAACAATGGTTACATCGTAGGCTCCTTTGAGGATTAGGCTGGATACGATATATAAAGATAGCCCAGAGCCTACCACATAGTAGATATTGAATAAGTTTTCATTTTGATTTATTAGTTACTAGCTTGATGCACCTCAGAAAGTTTTGTGAATAATCTATTATATCCCAGATACTGTGTGCCAGGGATAGAAAGATTTTAAAAGGTGTAATTAAAACCTTTTAAATTTAATTTTAAAAGATTTGAAAGATTAAGAAAGGTACATGTTGGTTCACATATTTTAATAGTGTGGGATTTACAGTACACTCTTTAGAGTTAGGTTACTAAAGTTTCAATTCTGGATTTTCTAGTTACTAGCTATTGAATAAGTTATTGAGCTCTGAAATGAAAAGGATCA
>NW_007736590.1:60205-62582 GCF_000696425.1 Galeopterus variegatus
TCTGGATTTTCTAGTTACTAGCTATTGAATAAGTTATTGAGCTCTGAAATGAAAAGGATCATAGTAACAAAGACGATTGTTTTAAAGATTGAAGAATACTCAAAATAGAAAAAAATGTTTAGTACAGTGGATCACACTAAGTGAGCACTTGGTAAATGTTAGCAAATGCTACTAATTCCCTTATTGAAACTGTTAGAGCAGGAGATTTTGAAAAGTTCCTGATGATTAAGGTATAGTAAATAGAAAGGAAAACAACTGTACCTTTTACTTCTTTTTAAAAAATTAATACTTGATATTTTTCCTTTTTTATATTTATGGTGTACAACATATTGTTTTGATATATATATATGTACATTGAGAAATGGCTAAATAAAGGTAATTAACATACGTGTTACCTCATATACTTACCTTTTTTTTTCTGGTGAAAACACTTAAAATTTACCCTTTAAGTAATTTTCAAGTACTATGCAATATACTGTTAACTGTAGTCACTATGACATACAATAGATCTCTTGAACTCATTTTTTTCTTTATACGTGAAAGTGTTACACGTGCATTGTAGAAAATATAAAAAATGTCATAAAAAAGAACAGTCACTCATAATTTCACTAGTCAGAACAATAATTATTAATATTTTGGTATATTTCTTTCTAGTGAGTTCTCTCTCTCATGAACATTTGTAACCATACTCCTTCCCTCCACACATAGCAATATTCTCTGTTGACACTTCACACTGCATCTTGAACTTATTTTCATGTAATTACATAGTTTTATATAACATGTTTTGTTTTACTATTATAATTTTTATTGGGTAAAATATACATACTATCAAATACTGTACACGTTTTAATTGCACAATATGATAAGTTTTGACAAATCTCTATACCTAAAAACACCACTCAATTAAGGTACAGAATATTTCATCACTCCCACAAACTCCCTCAACTTCCGTCCAGTGAATTACCACTCCCCAAGAGGCACACTTTTCTGATTTCTATCCCCATAAATTAGTTTTGCCTTTTTTGGAACTTCATATAAATGGAATTATACAGTGTGTGCTCCTTTGTGTCTGGCTTGTTTTGCTCAATATGTGTTTGGTATATACTCAGGTTGTGTGTATTAATAGTTTGTTCCTTTTAATTTTGGATCTGATGAAAAGAAAGCCCAGGAAATTCACTGATATGTTGTCTTTTGGGCTCTCTCTCTGTGTGGGATCTGATGAAAAGAAAGCCCAGGAAATTCACTGATATGTTGTCTTTTGGGCTCTCTCTCTCTATGTGTGTGTGTTTGTGTGTGTGTGTGTATTAGATATATTGTGTCTAGGGATTTTAGTTGCACCGAGTGGGAGAAATAGGAAGAAATCTGTGTACTCCATCTTGTCCTGGAACCAGAAGTCCCATTTTTCTTCTATGTTTATCTGGGCATTCCAGCATCATTCCTGAAGACCATACTTTCTTAATTGAATTACCCTGGTGTCTTTGTCAAGAATCAATTAGCTGTATTTGCGAGGGTTTATTTCTACATTCTGTACTCCATTTTACTGATCTAGTCATCTATACTTATGTCAACTCCATGCTGTCTTGATTAGATTAGTTTTATAATAAGTCTTGAAATCAGGTAGTGTGAAGCCTCCATCTTCATTTTTCTTTTTTAAATATTGTTTTATTTTAGATTCTTTAAATTTCCACATAGGTTTTAGAATATGTGTTAGTGTCAACAACGAGTCTGCTAGGATTTTGAGAAAGACGGTGCTGGTTCTAGCTCTATTAGGGAGTACGCCATGAAGGTTAAGTCTAGCAGCTCCGGATTTGGCCTGAGCTGTTTTGCTAAAGTACCTTCCCTGCACTGACCTCTGTCAAGGCATAAAACACATTGATTATTAGTTTTGCTTTGTAGTCATGGACTGAGGAAATTTCTAGGTTTCATGTACTTTTCAGCTTTTTTTATTGATAATAGGTAGAAAATTTATTTCTGGTCTCAGTGAGACCTCTGGAGGGCTTTGCTGCTGGGGCTGCTAACGTAGCAGAACTGCTTTGTAATCAGCAGAGTACAAGATATCCCAGCTGAGATTCTATTTCATGCCCCCTGAGTCTGAGGTGTTCCCTGAACATTCTGGTGATTCCTGATCCAAGAGAGAAAGTACATGTCCCTGTGAACTTTACAGAGAAAGGACAATTGGAGTTTGCATCTATCTTCTTTAGGAGACGTAAAGTGGATGAAAGTCTTTTAAAAGGCTACTATATTATATACTTTTCCTCCAGTATTTCCTGTAGATCTGTAACCATTGCCTATCTGGGTCCTGTGAGCCTTAGCAACTGAACCTTGCCTATCTGCCACTAGTAGTGCAGAAATAATTGATATTTTAACAATATTAAGT
>NW_007736591.1:0-5441 GCF_000696425.1 Galeopterus variegatus
AGTAACCCACAGACTCATTGCCCACGTTTTTGTTGGCTTTTTTGTTTGCAAAAGAATGTGCCCTATTTTCAAAGCCAGTGACTATACTTGACATGCCATTGAATTCTTTTCATCAGTGTCCCATAGTTGAACTACTGTCCAGATTGGATCATGTGAGACATTAAATCCTCTGAGTATAAACACATCCCAACTGACATAGCTAGACTAAGACAGCTTTGGCAAGAATATAGACACTTCAAGTTAAGGCAAAGCCATATTTGGTCTTACAACATTTAGAGAACATCATTGTCAAACATCAAACTGAAATTCTACAGCCTCTTGAAATTCACTCCATATGTCACTTAAAAACATTGATACACCAGATGATTAATGAGAACAAAGTTTCCTAATGGGGGGAGGAAAATCATTTGGAAATAGATAGAGGTGGTGGTTGCAAAACATTGTGAATTTGCTAAATACCACTGAATTGTTGACTTTAAAATGGCTCATTTTATGTTATGTAGNCAAAAGACCTTACTTTCTGAGATTTGGAGACAACTGCCCCCCTCCTTCAGCCTAAAGTTCATCCCTTTCTTACCTTAAAGTGAATCCTGCTGTCAGGGTGGGTTACAAAACCCTCAAACCTGTTCTGTGCAGACTGGGTCACAGACCCCTCATATGCAGGTTGTGAGCATATTTGGAAAAAGATCCTGGGAGCTTCTGGCAAGGTTGACATGCTTTATCTGGACATGAGCTCAGCTCCCAGCCTCCAGCCTCCACAGCAACAGCAGCAGCAGCAGCTTGCAGCAGCCTCCAGAAACCCCAGCAACCCCTTGGTGGCCTCCCATGGGTGTCCTGGGGGCACTGTGGATCAGAGCCAATTGTCCTTTATACTTAAGTCAGATAACCAGGGAACACCTGGGTGCAAGTCAGATAACCAAAGAACACCTGAGCACATGTGTATAGTTAAACAGATTTACAACAAACATGCTAAGTCATGCTTGGCAAGATTCTGAACAACTGAGGGAGCCTGACCATTTGTTTTCACTTTCCTTACACTCCACCCCTTCAGGGTCCCTCACTGTAAAATCTAGGTGTTTGGAATCTTCCACAACATTCCCTTAGCAAGGACAGCTGACCCTTGCATCCATATAACCTATTGTATGTTCAATACACCTCAGACTTGTCTTTGGTAGCTCTGCCCTTTCACCTATATTTAGTGTCATTCCATCCCAAAAGTCCCAGAAGTCTTTAGCTTGTTCCAGCACCAACTCAAATGTCCAACACCTAAAGTCTCATCTGAGACTAAAAGCAAAACTCCTTTCAGCTGTGAACCTCTAAAAATCAAAAACAAATTTATCTACTTCCAAGACACAGTGGTGGTACAGACATTGGGTACACAGTCCCATTCCAAAACGGAGGAATAGACCAGAAGAAAGGAAGAAACAACAGACCTCAAACTATCCCAAAGCCCAATGGGGCATCTGGGACCCCAAAGCAGTGGACAGCCTTGCTCATACAGCTTTGCCAGGTGCAGCCCATTGAGCTGCCCTGGTACCTGAAGTTTTTCCAGGCCATCATTACACATTGCCAGTGGCCCTACAGTTCTGGTTTCTGGGCAGCAGCCCTGCTGTCTTGGCTCGGTAGACATTTCCCCAGTGGCAGCTCTCTGTGGGGGCTCTGACCCCACTTTCCTGCTCCACGTTGCTCTAGTAGATGGCCTCTGCAGCAGCTCTGCCTGGGTCCACAGGCTTTCCCATACATCTTCTGAAATCTGGGTGGAGGGTGCCAGGCCTGCACTGCTCTCATGTTCCCGACCTGCAGACTTAATATGATGCGGACGCCACCAAGGTTTCCAGCTTGTGCTCTCCAGAGCTGCTGCGTGAACCACACTTGGGTCTGCTTGAGGCAAGGCTGCTCCAGCCAAAACAGCTGGAATGCAAGCAGCAGGTTCCTGAGGACAGTGGCAGCCCAAGTCTGTCCCCCAGAAAAACTCAGTTCTCCTAGGCCTCCAGGTCTGTGATGGGAGAAGCACCCTTCCAAACTTCTGAAATGCCTTCAAGGCCTTTCTCCCATTGTCTCGGCTGTTAGCCTCTAGCTGCCCCATCCCAAGTTCCTGAATTATTTGAACCAGCTCAGCATACGTTTGCCATTTACTCACAGTTTGGGGCAGTTCTCCAGCGTTCACCCACACAATTTGGACAGCTGCATTCACCCATTCCGTTAAGGAGTGGTTACCCTGACCCTGTGCATATCTGCAGCTATTCTATAACAGCTGCCGCAGGGATGAGTGCATGGTAATGGAAGCTAAATTTTCCATCTCTCCACCAGAGCACATCACACTATCCACTCCTAAGTCTCATAACCATAGCAGCCAGGCATCCAGGAGATCTCCCTGTTTCTGCTGAAACTGTTTCCCCAAGCCAACCAATTCAACCTGCATATATGGCGCATAGGTAGTGAATTGGGTCACCTGTGGGTTGCCTACCAGTTGTCTACACAGTCCCATAGGCTACTTATGCTTTGTCTTCTGATGAACGACAGGTCATGCCAGGAGACACACAGTCTCCCCCAACTCACCATCAGGTTCATCATCATCCCTGATGTTGAAAGCAGGGGTGACCTGTTGCTGCACTTCAGCCTCCAGAGCATGTACCTATGCTTCTAACATGTCTGCCTTTTGTTTCAAATCTCAAAACCACATTGATTCCTGACATGCCTGGTCCATGTTGGCTCTCAGTACAGTGAACAACAGCCAGACCCTTGTCAACAGGAAAGTGGCCACTGGGTACCCTCAAGTGTAGCCACATTTTCTCCCCTTCCCAAGGGGCTAATGGCTCCCCTGCTAATGACTACACCAATTGTCAGGCTGGGTCACAGACCCTTCAAACCTGTTCTGTGCAGACTGGGTCACAGACCCCTCATACACAGGTCACAAGCTAGGTAATTGGAAAAAGATCCTGGGAGCCTCTGGCAAGGTTGACATGCTTTATCTGGACATGAGCTCAGCTCCCAGCCTCCAGCCTCCACAGCAACAGCAGCAGCAGCAGCTTGCAGCAGCCTCCAGAAACCCCAGCAGCCCCCTGGTAGCCTCCAGAAACCCCAGCAGCCCCCTGGTGGCCTCCCATGGGTGTCCTGGGGGCACTATGGATCAGAGCCAATTGTCCTTTATACTTAAGCCAGATAATCAGGGAATACCTGGGAGTGAGTCAGATAACCAAGGAACACCTGAGCACATGTGTGCAGTTAACGTATTTACAACAGACAAACTAAGTCATTCTCAGCAAGATTCAGAACAGCTGAGGGAGGAATCATTTGTTTTCATTTTCCTTATACCTGTCAGTCAGTGAACTTTGTCCTTATAAACAGAACTCCAATGCAGCTTCTGAGTGTGTCATCATTAAATCTCAAAGGACAATTAACAACCATAGCAATGATTGTTATAGCACGTGATAGGATAGAAATGAGCAAATGTCACAATGACAGCATAGCAATGAGCACACTTAACACCTATATCTTACTTTCTAACTACTAGTATCCACTTTAAAAATCCACGGCTCCTGGGAAATATCCCTGATTCCATAATTGGAGCAGAAAAGTTCAAGATGAGCTTGGAGTATCTTGTTGAGCCAGAAAGTAAAGAAATTATGAAATAGTGGTGGGACCACTTCCAATAGACATAGAAGCCAGAACAAACGTGTTCCCACTCTTCAAATCTAAGACAATTTGAACATCAAAGTAAGTATTAATGGATTACAACATATTGAGTAAAATAAGAATCCATGAGCCCATATTGATATAAATATTGGTACAAATAAATAAGCAAAAAAATAAATAAATGAGGAGAAGAAAAACTCTTTCTTACAGTAGAGTGCCAACTAATAAATGTAGAAAGATTCATAAAATTAGAAAATTATGCATGGATCCTAAAATTAGTGGGTGAAAGCCTGATAAGAAATAGGATATTTATATAGTGGTAAAGTACCTACACACAAATTAACTATTAATTACAAAGGAAGAAAGAGCAACTTTACAGTGAAGAAATCTGAAAAGCACACCTTTCACCAAGTGATCAAAGTTAATATTGACCAAATGTACAAAAACCAACATAATGTGCCTCCTGATATAACACACTCAGAAAGATACAGCATCACTTCTATGGCATTTCTACCAAAAATGCATGATATGAATCTAATTATGAGAAAACTTGGACAAACCCAAGTAAAGGGACATTCTATAAAACAATTGGCTTGCATCCCTCAAATTGGTTGAGGTCAAGAAAAGCTGAGGAACTGGTCCAGATTAAAGGAGACTAAAGAGACAAATATAATACTGGATTGGATCCTGGATGAAGGGAAAAAATAACTACAAGAGACATTATTGGGAAATTGACTAAATTTGAGTATGCACTTTGAGTTAGATAATAGTATTATACCAATATTAAATTTCTAATTTTTATAATTATAGTGTTCTTGTTCTTAAGGTAAATGGCATGATACTGGCAATTTATTCTGAGGTGGAGAATAAATATATACATACATCATATTGCATATATACTATATGCCTTATATAATGGTAAAGTAAATGGGGAAAATGTAAACATTTAATAAATTTGGGGATGCAGACCTTCTTTGCACTATTATGGCAACTTTTCTGTAAGTTTGGAATTGTCAAAATAAAAATAAAATCTAATTAATAAAATATAGAGCAAATATGGTCTTAAAACAAAAGATAAATGTCATGATGATAGAATATAGACTCTTACAGTTGGTAGAGATCTCCAATTACCCAGTCAGTACTCAATGCCTGTGGAATCTTTCAACCAATAGGAGGTTATCCTACCTATGTATTGGTGCTTTGCCACTGATAGCCCATTTCATCCTCAGATAGATATATTCTTTTTCCCTTCTGCACAGCTGTATCTGTCATCACATGTAACTCCTACTCCCTCCCATGGTCATGTTTACATAGCCAAACTTCCCTTCTAAGCAAGCCTAAAACATTCTGTGTATATATGTATGTGGCTCTTATGTGGGAACGTGAGAATAACAAGCTGCATCACGAGCCCTTACTGCTTGCTATGTCTTTTGTGAGAGTTTAATCCATAAAGTTATACAGTAACCAGGGGTAAGGTAATTAGAACAATAAATAGGAACAATCTGCTGACAGTAAAGGAATGATTAAGTACTACTGTGTGGATAAGCCAGCCTTGCCACCTAAATCAACATTTGGAGCTTATTTACAAACTGCTTATATAAACCTGAACTTGGTCAGGAGAAGGTGCAGAGAAGCTTGGCATAAGCTTTTGGGTCATCGTTCACCTGACCCATCACTCTGTATGTAAGTTACCCTGCAATAAAACTCTGCTTTACCTCATGGAATGGACTATTTCATCCTTTGGTCTCAAGATACCTTTCCAGTTTGGAGAACATTCTGCCCTTGGTCCACCTTCCGACACTCTT
>NW_007736591.1:7231-8925 GCF_000696425.1 Galeopterus variegatus
ATTCCCAATTTGTAATACACTGACATCGATGTAGAAGATAATAATACATGAGCAGAACAACCTTGGGAGGCAAACTACTTGCTTCACTGCTAAAATTCAGGTATGTCAGAAAAACACATCTTGCTTCCTTTGGCTGCAGATGAGTATCAGTTTAGCATTTGAGTCCTGGGTGACTAGATGGGTATCAGTTCAGCATTTGAGTTCCAGGTGATCAAAGACCACAGTCAGAAGATAGATGTATCTCCCAAGCACATCAGGAGGCAGGAAGGCAGTCATTGCTCTTCAGGTTGTTCTGCGTATGGAGAATTGATTGGGAGTCCTGTAGTCGCCAGAGTCACTGGTTCATCAATAGGTGCTGTAGCCGAAGCCAGAGCCAGAGCCCCATGGCCTGCAACAGCTGCCACCATAACAGCCCCGGTTGTACATGTTGCTACCACCAAAGCCGAAGCCCAGGGAGTTGTAGCCATTGCATCCATAGCCATAGTTCAGGGGAGAACCCAGAGGTACAACACAGTTCAGGGGAGTGGCTCTGAAGTTGCCATGGAAGTTGGTTCCATAGCAAGGATAGCCTGGGAAGTAGCTTCCACAACAGAAGTAACGAGTCATGGTGGCAGGAGCTGAGAAGGATTTGGGTAGATTGTGAAGAACAAGTTACCCAAGTGTGAGTGAAGTTCTCCTTCTGCACAGGGCCTTTTATACCTCAAGCTGTTGGGTGCAACATGCCTGTCTAGTCATCTTCCTACTAATTTGCATACATATTCCCATTATTTTCTAATAAAATGCATATAAAGTAACCCACAGACTCATTGCCCACGTTTTTGTTGGCTTTTTTGTTTGCAAAAGAATGTGCTCTATTTTCAAAGCCAGTGACTATACTTGACATGCCATTGAATTCTTTTCATGTGTCCCATAGTTTAACTACTGTCCAGATTNTTCACAGGCTGTCTCCTATTTTGAGCTCTGGGAAGGAAATGAGTATAGACTATTTATTTTTGGATAATCACGTATAGCACATTAGTTGGCATAAAACAGGAGACTGTTAAATGCCCTTTACATATTGAATAAAGTGTATATAACTCTTGAGGACAAAATTGTGTTTTATTTATTTGTGTCCCCAAATCTTAGGACAATGCTCAGTGTCAAAGTGATATGGTGAGTATCTGTTGAATGAATAAATCCCCTTTTGAAGACAGTCAGCTTTTCAGGCCAGAGTTTCTGCTTGTGCTTTTACAGCCTCAAAATTCTTAACACAGTGGCCAGAGTCCGATAATACTTGATGCATGAATGAATGAACTCTACATAGGACTGTATAATATTTTGCACCCATAAAGCAGAGATTTAACAAGTCAAGTCAATGAGCAATTATTCAAGTTCTTTCTCTGAAGCAGGGGTACCGTAACTACTCAATACATGAATAAAAGAGATTTAATTCAAACAAAGTATTTTGCTTCAATAAAGCAGAAGTTTTGTAGTAAACAAGGAGCATTTTCTAAGTGGAGACCACATATCATTTCAAGTGCTTTTGATGGCAACTATCATTCCGAAGAATAAATGCTTCATTTTTAATACTAGCTTGATGTATAATCAGAAGTGAAGATGGAAAAAAATAAAACACATCTATCAAAAAGGGGGAAAAATACTGTGTGATTTTAGCAATCGGCTTCCCTTTATTGACCAAATCTTGGGAACTCCTA
>NW_007736591.1:9201-10545 GCF_000696425.1 Galeopterus variegatus
GTGAATTTGCTAAATACCACTGAATTGTTGACTTTAAAATGGCTCATTTTATGTTATGTAGATTTTACCTCAATAATTTTTTTTTATTTTAAAAAGCACTGCTATACAAATTCTTCCAAACAAGTCTTTTTACAGAGGCTGCAGGGGTACTAAATAATAGGATAGCTGTGGATAACCTACTAGTAATTTTCATCCAATTCATTTATGAGCATCCTCCTTAATAACACGTATTTTATTTTTCATGGAGAACATACAATCTTTAAGTTGTAAATCATCTTGAACATTGCCAGACTGTTTTGTTGTGGGGTTACCACACTGGTGCTGAGTGCTAGGATGCCCAATTTCAAAGTCATGTTATACCACGCTTGGTTCTTACTGACTCCTAGTAAAACAAGCCCAAATGCCATGATCCATTATGAAATGCCAGCTGTATTTTTCTTTCCACTCCCATCTTGTCTATATATGACCATTTCTCATGATGAAGATAAAGCAAAAATAATCTGAGCTCAGCAAATCTAAGTCTATTTCAATTCAAATGTTTAAAAGATAATCTTTTATATATGTGAGTAATAGTAAGTCTCCCTTGAAAGTAGAAGAAAACTTCCTGGATACCAATTCTTTTTATTCCCTCCTTAATGGACAATCATAGAGTCCAGTAGAAAAAACTAATTATTCCCATCAAACATCTCTCTCTCTCTCTTAAGATTCTGCCTCTCTCAGGTTCTCTGACAGAAGAGCTGCCTACATTTTATAAGTGAATATGATTTCTTTTAGTCTACAAATTGATTACGTTACGAGAGTTTACAGTTAGAGTGAATCAAAAGATAAGGTCTACTTTCAAATTAAGTTTTCAACAAAAGCAATGAAATAAAAAAGTTAGAGTCTATGTCACCAAGGGTACAAATTATATAAACTCCATATCAGATAATCCAGAAAACTCAAAAATACGTTTCTGAGTAGGACAGGGCAGAGATGACTAAGAATTAAATGTGATTGAACAGCCCCTGGGACAGAGCCCCACCCCAACAGCCAGCCCCATGACAGATGGCACCAGTGTGACTGGCTGCCTTGCTGACCCCCAGGACACAGCCCTGCCCTGACAACCCCCCAAGTGATGACACCAGCATGCTAGCCACCTTGCCAGCAGCAGCACCCCCTGCTACTCCTACCCACAGATACCAGTGCAGAATGAGTGGTTCATGACAGCCACTTCCATGGCAACTGCCACCACAAAGGTGGCTCACTGCCACACCAGCAGTCACCACTGCTTCATAGACAGCCTGCTGACCATTGGCATGTACAGAAGGACAGTCACCACTGGAATCCAGGGGAAGAGGTGAGCAA
>NW_007736591.1:11051-18059 GCF_000696425.1 Galeopterus variegatus
CCACTGCCATGGCAACTGCCACCACAAAGGTGGCTCACTGCCACACCAGCAGTCACCACTGCTTCATAGACAGCCCGCTGACCATTGGCATGTACAGAAGGACAGTCACCACTGGAATCCAGGGGAAGAGGTGAGCAAGTGCAGACCTGTGACCTAATGGCCCAATGCACAGAGAGAATTACATTGCCATACATGATAGCACACCTGGGGTGGAAAATTTGTGCAGAGCCCACAGGACTGTCCCCATCCAGGGAGAGATGCATGTGGAACCCCCCAAGATTACAGAAACCCAGGATACTCAAATACAGTAAGGAAGAAAATTCCCAACCACCACTAACCCGTTCTACAACCAGGGGAAGCAAGGCCCCAGGAAAAACCTCTACCTGTAGGAAAGAAGAAAGAGAAAACCTCTCAGCATCACCCATTCAAACTGAGGAGCACCAGTATATTCCCATACACCTGTCAGGGTCAGGGGGAGCTAACTGGGGTGCCATCGGGCCCTCCCAAGGTCACCCACCATACCCAAGAATGACAGGGCACAGATGCACTTCCCCCAAGAATTCAAGAGCTTGCCCATGTCCTGGTGAATCAACATAGCTGGTGTTGTTACCAACCTCAGCAAGGAATTACTAAGGCCCCCAGGGACTAGGCCATGAAGGCACTCACATGCAATTCCAACACTGAATTCAGCCAAAGTCCCCACACAGACACTGCCCTACTGTGTCTCTCTGGAACCAATACTAAAACACCCCACCCAATGGCCATTATAAAACTCATCGACAAGAGGAACTCCCTCTCCAGAGTACTAGAAAAACTAACTGCTCTACCAGATCACTAAACACCAATGTAGAAATTACACATATGAAAAAACAAGAAAATATGACATCACCAAAAGAATATAATTCTCAAGTACCAGACCTTATGGAGCAGGAAGTCCTTGAAATGACTGAAAAGGAATTCTGAGCAATGATCTTACGGAAACTCAGTGAGATACAAGAAGACTGTTAGATGACACAGTGAAATGAGAAAATGTATGCAGGATCTGAAGGACGAAAAGTACAAAGAGATTAATGCTTTAAAAAAGAAAGTATCCCTTTTTCCTTTTTTGCAACAACATGGATGAACCTGGAGAAACTTATGTTGAGTGAAACAAGCAAAGCACAGAGGGATAAATACCATATGTACTCACTCATATATGGGAGCCAAGAGAGAAAGGAAGGAAGGAAAGAAAGACCACAGTAGTGCTGTGATCCAACAGAGGGAGGGAACATTCCTAGGGTTACGAATAGGAGGGGGGGGAAGGGAAGGGGAGGGAGGTTGAGGGATAACTGGGAAGGGACATGGGGTACAAAAGTAATTTCTGGTAATGGGTATGCCCCCAGTATGAATCTGGCCCTCACATCATGGGCAGGAAGGGGAACAATTAGCTTTGTATCTCATGAATATTCTTAATAAATAAACAATAATAATAATAATTTTTTAAAAGAAAGTAGCAGAGCTCCTGGAGCTGAAGGATTCCTTCAACAAAATAAAAAACATAACCAAGAGCTTAAACAGTAGAAGAAAGCATTTCTGATCTTGAAGATGATCTTTTCAAAATAATCCAAGCAGACAAAAAAAAGAAAGAAAGAAAAAAAGAATTTTAAAAATGAAGAAAATCTAACAGAGCTAACAGACAATCTGAAGTGTACAAACATATGGATCCCGCGTGGTGCAGGAGGGGAAAAGAAAGGAAAAAGCACAGAAAACCTATTACATGAAACAAAAGCAGAAAACTTTCAGGAATAAGGAGAGACACAGACCTTCAGATATAGGAGGCTCAAAGATCCCCAAACAGATTCAATCCAAAAAGGTCCCCTCCAGGACACATTACAGTCAAATTGGCAAAGCTCAAAGACAAAGAGAGAATCTTAAAAGCTGCAACAGAAAAGCATAATGTCACCTATAAGGGAGTGCCCATCAGACTAACAGCAGGCTTCTCATCAGAAACCCTAAAGGCCAGAATAGAATGGGATGATATATTCAAAACACTAAAAGAAAAAAACTGCCAGCCAAGAGTACTATACCCAGAAAGGCTATCCTTTAGAAATGAAGAGGAAATAATATATTTCCCAGACAAAAAAAACTGTGGGAATTTGCCATCATATGACCAGCCTTACAAGAAATCCTCAAGGGAGTACTACATCTGGAATCTGAAAAACAGTAATCATGACCATGAAAATACTAGAGAACAAAATCCACTCATAGAACAAAAAAGCAAATGAGAAAGAGAAAGAAACTTTATCTAACCCCCTCAAACAACCAACAAACATATATACAAGTAATAAAAGGGGATGAAAGGAACAAAAGATATTTGAAACATCCAAACAAAAGTCAATAAAATGCCAGGAGTAAGTCAACAACCTTCAGTAATAACTCCTTGACTGGACCCTGCTCCCACAACCAGGCACACTACCAGCACCACAGGACTCACCTGGGGCCCTGAGTCATGGATGTGGGGACAAGACCCCCTTCCCACAACCAGGTGCACTGCCAATGCCACCAGCAACTAGGTAAGGAGCATGCTAAAAACATCAACTCCATGTGAGAGGCCCACCACAGCCACCACAATGACCATGACTGCTGCAAAAGCACCTAGATGCCACAACCACCATGCAGATGGTCTGCGTGCAGCTGGAGTGCATTGACACAAGGAGAATCACCAGCAGAGACCAAAGAAAAGAAGATGTCTCTCTCACAAAGCCCATTCCAGAGTGACAGAAGAAGCATCTGCTCCACAATAATATTGGGGGACCTGAACACACCCCTCAGCATTGGATAAATCATCTAGGCAACAAATCAACAAAGTAACTATTACTCTTTCAGAAANAACAAAATCCACTCATAGAACAAAAAAGCAAATGAGAAAGAGAAAGAAACTTTATCTAACCACCTCAAACAACAAACAAACATATATACAAGTAATAAAAGGGGAAGGAAGGAACAAAAGATATTTAAAACATCCAAACAAAAGTCAATAAAATGCCAGGAGTAAGTCAACAACCGTCAGTAATAACCCCTTGACTGGACCCTGCTCCCACAACCAGGCACACTGACAGCACCACAGGACTCACCTGGGGCCCTGAGTCATGGATGTGGGGACCAGACCCCCCTTCCCACAACCAGGTGCACTGCCAATGCCACCAGCAACTAGGTAAGGAGCATGCTAAAAACATCAACTCCATGTGAGAGGCCCACCACAGCCACCACAATGACCATGGCTGCTGCAAAAGCACCTAGATGCCACAACCACCATGCAGATGGTCTGCGTGCCACTGGAGTGCATTGACACAAGGAGAATCACCAGCAGAGACCAAAGAAAAGAAGATGATGTCTCTCTCACAAAGCCCATTCCAGAGTGACAGAAGAAGCATCTGCTCCACAATAATATTGGGGGACCTGAACACACCCTTCAGCATTGGATAAATCATCTAGGCAACAAATCAACAAAGTAACTATTACTCTTTCAGAAAGAGACAAGTGATCTAGGGTTATCAGAGGGAGGAGGGGGGAGGGGACAGGGGAGGGGGAGCTATTGGACAAGGGGCATAAAGAATAAGTACAATTTGTAATAATATATATGCTGGTAATATTGATTTAATCAACATATGTCAACAATGAACACCAAAAATATGTATAATCACTTATGATTTAATAAAAATTAAAATAATAATAATAATAATAACCCTTAATGTAAATGGATTAAATTCCCCATTCAAAAGACACAGATTGATGGACTGGATTAAAAAGCTAGACCCACTATATGCTGTCTTCAAGAGACTCACCTCACCTGTAAAGACACACACAAACTAAGATAAAAGGACAGAAAAAGATATACCATGCAAATGGAAATCAAAAATAAGTGGGAGTAGCTACCTTATGTCAGATAAAATAGACTTTAAACCAAAAACTATAAAAAGAAACAAGGAAGGCCACTGTACAATGATAAAGGGGTCTATCTAGCAAGAAGACATAACAATCATAAATATATATACACCAAACACGGGAGCACCCATATATATGTAGCAAACACTATGAGGCCTAAAGAAAGAGATAGACCCCAATACAATAGTAGTAGGGGATGTTAGCACCCCTTTCTTAGCATTTGACAGAGGGTCTAGGCAAAAAATCAACAGAGAGACACAGGATTTAAACTATACTTTAGACCAATTGGTCCTGGCAGATATCTACAGAAGATTTAATCCAACAATAATAGAATATATGTTCTTCTCATCAGCACATAGAACATTATCCAGGATAGACTACATGTTAGGTCACAAATCAAGCCTCAACACATTTTTAAAAACTGAAATTATTTCAAGTATCTTTTCAGACCTCAAAAGATTAAAATAAAAATTAATCACAAGTGAAACTCAGGAAACTATACAAATATGTGGAAATTAAACATGCTCCTGAGTGACTTCTGAGTCCAAGGAGAAATTAAACAGGAAATCAGAAACATTCTTGAAAGTAACAATAATAAAGACACATCAAGCCAAAACCTGCGGCATACTGCAAAAGCAGTACTAAGAGGGAAGCTTATTGCAATAAATGCTTATATCAAAAGAATAGAAAGATTTCAACTAAACAAGCTAATGCCACACCTCAATGAACTATAAAAGCAAGAGCAATCCTATCCCAAAATTAGTAGATGGAAAGAAATAATTAAGATAGTAAAGAACCAAATGATATTGAGACCCATAAAACATTACAAAAGATCAATGAAACAAAAAGTTTGTTTTTTGAGAAGATAAACAAAATACACAAGCCATTAGATAGGCTAACTAAAAAAAGAAGAGAGAAGAAGCAAACAAAGAAAAAACAGAAATGAAAAAGGAGATATTACAACCAATACCACAGAAATGCAAAAATCATTAGAGACTATTATACATCAACAAATTTGAAAAACTGGAGGAAATGGATAAATTTTTGGACACATAGAAACTACCAAAACTGAACCAAGAAGAAATAGAAAACCTGAACAGATAAGTAACAAGCAATGAGATTGAAGCAGTAATCAGAAGTCTCCCAACAAAGAAAAGCTGAGGACCAAATGGCTCTACTGTTAAATTCTACCAGACCTTTAAAGAGAAATTAATGCCAATTCTATTCAAATAATTCCAGAAAATTGAAACACATGCCATTCTCCCAAACTCATTCTATGAGGCCAACATCACCCTGATACCAAAACCAGATAAAGATACAACAAAAAAAGAAAACTAGAGATCAATATCTTTGATGAACATAGATGCAAAAGTTCTCAATAAAATATTAGCAAATAGAATACAGCAACACATAAAAAAATTATGCACCATGATCAAGTGGGATTCATCCCAGGGAGACAAGGATACTTCAACATACACAAGTCAATAAATGTGATACACCACATCAGCAAAATCAAGGACAAAAACCTTATGAATACCTTAATAGATGCCATAAAAGCATTTGACAAAATTCAACATCCCTCCATGATAAAGACTATCAGCAAATTAGATATAGAAGGAAAGTAGCTCAACACAATAAAAGCCATATATGACAAACCAACCACCAATATTATCTTCAATGGGGAAAAGTTTTCAACAAGACAGGAATAAGACCAGGATGCCCACTATCGCCACTCCTATTTAACATAGCACTGGAAGTACCAGTCAGACTGGTACTTTTACCAATCAGGGAAGAGAAAGAAATAAAGGGTATCCAGACTGGAAAACACAAAGTCAAATTGTCTGTTTGCAGATGACATGATCCCATATATAGAAAAGTCTAAAGACCCTACAAAAAACTGTTAGTTTTGATAAATGATTTTAGTAAAGCTGTGGGATAGAAAATCAACAAGCAAAAATCAGTAGCATTTTTATACTACAATAACAAACTAGCAGAACAAGAAATCAAGAAAACTAGCCCATTTACAATAGTGACCAAAAAATAAAATACCTAGGAATTAAGTTAACCAAGGATGTGAAAGATCTCTACAATGAGAACTAAAAATCACTGATGAAAGAAATTAAAGAGGACACAAAACTGTGGAAAGACATTGCATGCTCTTGGATTGGAAGAAACAACATTTTTAAATGTCTATACTACCCAAAGTGATCTACAGATTCAACACAGTTTCCATCGAAATACAAATGACATTCTTCACAGAAATAGAAAAAACAATCCTAACATTCATATGGAATAACAAAAGACCCTGAATAGCCAAAGCAATCCTGAGCAAAAAATAAAATAAAATAAATCCAGAGATATAACACTCCCTAACTTCAAATTATACTACAAAGCTGTAGTAACCAAAACAGCATGGTACTGGCATAAAAACAGACACTCAGACCAATGAAACAGAATAAAGAACCCAGAAATCAACCCATATACTTACAGCCAACTGATCTTCAACAAAGGTACCAAGAAAGAACATACACTGGAAAATACTGCCTCTTCAATTATTGTTGCTAGGAAAACTGGACATCCGTCAAACTGAAACTTGACCCATACCTCTTGCCATATACCAAAATCAATTCAAAATGTATTAAGAACTTAAATATAAGGCCTAAAATTATAAAACTCCTAAAAGAAAACATTGGGAAAAAACTTCAGTATGTAGGACTGGGCAAAGACTTTATGAATATGACCCCAAAAGCACAGGCAACAAAATGAAAAATAAACAAATGGGATTATACCAAACTGAAAAGCCTCTGCACAGCAAAAGAAACAATTAACAGACTGAAAAGACAACCTAAAGAGTGGGAGAAAATATTTGCAGACTATGCATCGCACAAAGGATTAATAGCCAGAATATACAAGGAAATTAAACAACTTAACAGTAAAAAAACATATAACATGATTTTAAAATGGGCAAAAAAGCTGAATAGGCATTTCTCAAAGGAAGATATATGAATGGCCAACAGACACACGAAAAAATGCTCAACATCACTCAGCATCAGGGAAACGCAAATCAAAACCACATTGAGATAT
>NW_007736591.1:19007-21371 GCF_000696425.1 Galeopterus variegatus
TGCTAGGAAAACTGGACATCCATAAGTAGAAGAATGAAACTTGACCCATACTTCTTGCCATATACCAAAATCAATTCAAAATGTATTAAGAACTTAAATATAAGGCCTAAAATTATAAAACTCCTAAAAGAAAACATTGGGAAAAAACTTCAGTATGTAGGACTGGGCAAAGACTTTATGAATATGACCCCAAAAGCACAGGCAACAAAATGAAAAATAAACAAATGGGATTATACCAAACTGAAAAGCCTCTGCACAGCAAAAGAAACAATTAACAGACTGAAAAGACAACCTAAAGAGTGGGAGAAAATATTTGCAGACTATGCATCGCACAAAGGATTAATAGCCAGAATATACAAGGAAATTAAACAACTTAACAGTAAAAAAACATATAACATGATTTTAAAATGGGCAAAAAAGCTGAATAGGCATTTCTCAAAGGAAGATATATGAATGGCCAACAGACACACGAAAAAATGCTCAACATCACTCAGCATCAGGGAAACGCAAATCAAAACCACATTGAGATATTATCTAACCCCAATTAGATTGGCTATTATCAAAAAGATAGAATAACAAATGTTGGCAAGGATGTGGAAAAAGGGGAAATCTTCTACACTGTTGGTGAGACTGTAAATTGGTGCAGCCATTATGAAAAATAGCATGGAGGAGCCTCAAACAACTGCAAATATAACTGCCATATGATTCAGCAATCCCACTCCTGGGTNTTACAATAGCCAAGAGTTGGAACCAACCTAAATGTCCATCATCAGATGACTGGATAAGGAATATATGATATATTTATAACAGTGGAATATTACTCTGCCATTAAAGAAGAATGAAACACTAGCATTTGCAGCAACATGGAAGAACTTAAAGAAAATTGTTAAGTGAAATAAGCCAGGCACAAAAAAGAGAAATACCATGTGTCCTCACTTATAAGTTGGAGCTAATATAATAAAATAAACAAATAAATAAAAAATGAAAGAAATGTACAATCACAATAATATGTTGTACTTTCAAAAGAAGAAAACAGAACTGAGTTTACCAGAGGTGGGGAAGGGGGAGGTGTAGGGGGGAAAAAGAGAAATTGGTAAAGAACCACAAAAATCAATTACATTATATAATGTTGAATATGCTAATTATCCTGATTTGAACATCACATACTGCACACAGGTATTGATATTGAATGCTGTACCCCACAGATATATACAATCCAATATGTTCCAACAAAAATAAATTTTAAGAAAGGTAAACTGAGGCACAATAAAATTTTAGAGTTTAAAAATATATATATGACTACTAAATGCAGTTTAGAATTTCTTTGTGGTTTGCTGTGTCATAAGAATTGGTTCAGTGAGGGATGCATAGTGAAAACTCTGTGTTTTAAAGCCAAGTTGAAATAATTCTTTTCTGTATGTGGATGTCATTAACTTGGCATAAAGTTAGACCATTTCTTTTTGTTTGTTTTCTATTTTTTAGTGATATTTTTCCTTTTTGATTAATTTTGTTCTGAAGTCAAACTATATAACAATGTATATTTAAAGAAGTCTCAAGGCCATCTCAGTTCCCTCCACCCCACCTCCTCACCCTATAGATGACCATCTTTAAAAAAAAAATCTCCAACCAGAGATTTGCCACAATTATTTGGTTTGCTGAGGATTTGAAATGATGTCTTTATAATAATTGATAAATTAATGTCAAAGTGTTTTACTTCATTTTTAAAAACTTAGAATATATTGCTTTTACTGAAAACATTGATACTTTTACTTTTTTCCTAGACCTGTTTTTTTCTACCTTGAAAAACCTAGAGAACATCTTGCAGTTAAAATGTCACAGTGACACACCTGTTATAAAACTCTAAAAATGTACTTATATTTTAAGGAATTTATTTTTTAATTGAAGTGTATTGATTGTACCTACTTATTGTGTACAGAGTTATATTTCAATGCATATATACAGTGTGTAATGGTCAAATCCACAGAGTTAGAGCATTAATCATTGTAAAATTTCATCATTTCTTTGTGATGAGAATCTTTGAGTTCCTCTCTTCTAACCATTTGAGAACACACAATAAATTATTGTTAATTTATTAAAAAAAGAATTAAACATGACTGTGGGGTGGTTACTTGAACAATTTAACTTTACTAATTCTACCATGCAATGACATTGGAACCTGTAATTTGGATATGCTGCCACAAGGTGGCAGTGGTGTTTCAGTTACTCAGTCTGAATAAAAGGACTGGACATAGGTTTCTCAAATGTAAAAAGGTAGAAAAAGCCCCTAAAAAACTCGAAATTCAGAATTCCAGAGTTCTTCTTTCCCATTACCACAATGAGATTCTGGAAACCTATATTTTTAAC
>NW_007736591.1:22671-23818 GCF_000696425.1 Galeopterus variegatus
AAATCAGAAGAAAAAATTATATTTTCTCATTTGCTTGTTTTTATTTTACTATCTCCTATTGGACTTTCCCAGAGAAAATTATCAGCCACATATGATTTTTATTCAATAATTGTTTTTATTTCAAATATTAGTAATAATAAAAAATATTCATGGAGGGCTTACTCTGTGCTAGATTCTGTTCTAAACACTTTACATGTGCTACTGATTTATATATTTTACCTATACTCATATATAGATATAGATATAGATATATAGTAAAAAGACTTACTAAGCACTATTCCAAGCACTTACCAAATGTTCATTTATTTAATTTAATTTTTATGATGATCTTATGAGGTGGTGGTTATGATTTTTTAATAAAAAAAAAAGTAAGTCCAGAGAGTTTAAGTAAACTGCCCCAGGTCACAATAATAGTCAGCAAAATCAAGCTCCAAACCCATGCCATCTAGCTCCAAAGCCATGCTCTTAACTAATTTAATATAATGCCTTTGATCTGTTATTCATACTTTGCAGGGTTTCACATTATAAAGTGCTCAGATATGTAATTCACTGTTAGTTTCTTGAGCATATCAGTCAGGAAAGCCCAGTTTTTGCTGCTGTAAAAGACAACCCAAAATCTCCATGCTTTGAAAGATCAGGGGTTTATTTCATGCTCACACTGCACGTCCATCTCAGCNGAATTCCAGAGTTCTTCTTTCCCATTACCACAATGAGATTCTGGAAACCTATATTTTTAACGAGGGTCTCAGATGATTCTCATGAATAAATCATCCTGATAAATTCCATGGCCAGTTTTCCATGAGATTTCAAGGAAAAAGTCTTTGCTTGGCTGTGTAAAATTGCCCTGAGCTCCTTATCTCTCATTGGCAGGAGTGTTCAGCTTCAGTCACAGGTTGCCTGCTTCCTTGTACTCTGGGTGATGGAGATAATTAAAGAAAAATCCTTAGTCTGTCTTTTTCCATTCCCCTGTGATCTCTGCTTCTTGTCTTAGGACACACCTGATTAGAAAGAGAAAGTAATAGCAATGTGTCCAGGCATCTTCCCAGAGGTAAAACCCACCTGAGTACCCCATGGTTTTATTACCCAAAATCAGAAGAAAAAATTATATTTTCTCATTTGCTTGTTTTTATTTTACTATCTCCTATTG
>NW_007736591.1:25037-31998 GCF_000696425.1 Galeopterus variegatus
AGACAACCCAAAATCTCCATGCTTTGAAAGATCAGGGGTTTATTTCATGCTCACACTGCACATCCATCTCAGCTTGGTGGGTGTCCTGGATGCACATCATTCTCATACAAAGATGTAAGCTGAAGAATTTCCATGACCTGGAATACCACAGACAAGGAAGAGAATATGGAAAATCACATGCTAGCTCATAAAGACTCCCACCAGATGTCATACATCACTTCCACACTCTTCTCATTTCCTAGAGCAAGTTACACGGCCACATCTAACCTCACTGGTAATGAAGTGCAAAGCTACCACACAGCTGGAAGGAGAAAATCCACAATGTTGCAGAACAACATTAATGATTTCCACAAAGAGCTCATCTTCCTTACACAAACTAAAATAACTTTAACACATTTTAATACTGGCTTTGAAAACATATTCCAAAAGATTAGGTAATGTGAAATCAAAAATAATACTCTCTTAGAACTTTACATAATATAATTTATATTTCTGATGCTAACAATTTTAAATCTATAGGTTTCTATAGATTCTTTGTACAACCTATTTACTGTTAATCAACACTTAGTTTTAGATCACTTTATAGCTTTATTTTTTCCTTTTTTTTNTTTTTTTTCCTTTCTCTTCTTTCCTCCATATTCTCCTAGTCACTATGTAATCTAATTGAGGGAAAGTTTGCTGTAAATATTAGCTGTACAAAGAAAACTCCTCAATGCCAATTGATTTGGGGGGAGAGTATGATTAGTTCTAACTCTAAATTTTATTTAAATTATTTTAATGTGTATATTCTCTTTAAAGGAAAGAGAAAATGAATCAACACAATAGTATTTATAAGGAAAAAATAAGGAAGAATGAGCCTACTTGACATGTTCACCTGGATATTTAATGGCATCTTCACCGGGAATGGCTTATACACCACTTCATAGCATCTCATCCTCTCCTACCTGCCCCTGTAGGAATCATCGCTGTGTAGGTTCCAACCCACCTAAAATAGGTACAAAATGATGGTGACTTACCTCTTTCCCTCACCAGATATCTCTCACCTCCCACCCAAGGACTTCGCTTTCAACATCTGGGAAAGACACTGAGGAGACTCTTTGGTGTCACGCTTGTAAAATCCAGAGGTTTGGAGAAGTTAATGTCTTGCGGGGTAAGCCTTTAACCAAAGAGAGACGAAAGTCTGTGGATATATTCTTCCCCTTTTCTCCATGGATGGACTTTTCTGAGATAGTCCTGAGAAAGTTAGCTCCTCCAGGAATTGTCCCATGGAATTGAGCACATAGTTGTACTTAGCGGTGGTCAACTCAATAAGACATCTTCACTTGAGCTCTCCACGCTGCTTCACACCCTTCGCCCTCACTCTTGCTAAGAAAGAAGTACTACATGAGCCCTTCACCTTCGCCAGATAACCCAGACCAAAATAGCATCTCAATTTCTTTAAATAACACATTCATTGGGCTATAGTTCACATATGATAAAATTTACCCTTTTAAAGTGTACAATTAAGTTGGTTTTAGTATATTTATAGAGTCATGAAACAATCACCACTATCCAATTTCAAAACATTTTCCTCACCCCAAAAAGAAAACTCATAACCACTACAAGTCACTCCCCATTTGCAACCACTAAACTATGTTCTGTTTTTACGGACTTGCCCATTCTGGACATTTCACACAAATGGAATTATACAGTATGTGTCCTTTTGTGTCTGGCTTCTTTCTCCCAGAACAGCGTTTTCGAGTTTCATCCATGAGGCAGCATGGGTCTATACCTCATTCCTTTTTATTGCCAAATAGCATTCTGTTGTATGGACATATCACATTTTGCTAATCCATTCATTAGTCAAGGAACATTTAAATTGGTTCTAATTCTTGGCTATTATGAATAATGGCACTGTGAACATTCACAGAAAAATGATTTTTTTTTTCCTTTTTGTCTTTTTTCGTGTCCAGCAACGGATCGCAACCCTCAGTGTCGCGCCCGTACCGGACCGGGACCGGCAACGGGATCAAAACCCTCGGCTTTGCGCCCGCACCTCGCTCAGCCAGTGAGCGGGAACCGGTCTGTATGTGGGATCTGAACCCTCGGCGGGAGCTCCCAAGCAGTGCACTGTAGCAGTGCGCCACCAGGCCGGCCCCAAAAAATGATTTTTACCATATCAAATATATGACATTCATCACGTTTCTCAATTTCATTGCATTTCTCCATTCCCACCACTGTCACCTAGTCAAACCATCATCTCTACCCTGCACTACTGCCACTACCTCCTCAGTGGTTTCCCTTTTCCTACTTTTACTCCCCCTCCACAGAATTTTTCCTAAACACCAGCTAATATGACCTTTTCCAAACAAAGTGTGGTTTACTATAGTTAAAAAGTCTTCAGTAGGGCCGGCCTGGTGGCGCACTGGAGAGTGCGCCGCTTGGGAGCACGGCGGCGCGCCCACCGAGGGTTCGGATCCCATGTGGAGACCGGTTCTCACTGGCTGAGCGCGGTGCGGGCGCAACACCAAGGGTTGCGATCCCATTACCAGTCAGTAAAAAAGACAAAAAGGAAAAAAAAAGTCTTTGGTAAAAATAAATACATAAATAAATGTAAGTGTCAACTTCACTAAATTAAGGAATACATAGAAACCTGGTAAAGCATTGCTTTGGGTGTGTCTATGAGGTTGTTTCCAGAAGAGATTAGCATGTAAATCTAAGTGAACTGGGTAGGAAAGATCTGCCCTCAATATAGGCAGACACCGTCCAATCCACTGGAGGCCCAGAGGAAAACAATAAATACGATAAAGTCCTTCTTCTGGATGTTAAAGTTAAAAAAATAAAAGACCTTCAGCTTTCAGTGACTTCCTATTGCTCTTAGGAAAACAAAAACTCAAGTCTTACTATGGTCCGGTTACTGTCTAAATTCCCAACCTCACTTCATACTACTCTTCCTTCCTACCTTCTAGCCACAATGGTCTCCTTCTTCATGGTTCTTCACTGTTCCTCTTCCATACTAAAATTTCCTGAATGTAGGCACCTTGCCTGTCTTGTTCACTGTATTTCCAGCATTTCACATTGTGCCTGACTGATAACATAGTTGGAACTCAGTATCTCTTCTTCTCTTGAACAAATGAATGAGTTGGTTTTCAAGGTGTGTCATGAAGTATACATATGGTTTCAACAGGTGGAGAAAAAAAAGATTTTTATGAAGAAGGAACACAAAGGCAAACACAGAGATGAAATGTCTGGGTTCGTGTGGGGATTGGTAAGTTGACTCATTTAGTTGGAGTACTGAGCATACATAGGGAAGTTAAGGGGAAATTTCTAGCAAGTGAGTGCCAGGGTTAAAGAACAGAATAGACTTGCATGCAGAACACATGTGAGACACAAAGAGCAGTTACTAAGGGACGTAGTTGAGGAAACGATGTGATTAGACCTGGCTTGCTGTGAACTATGGATTGTAGGGAAAAGCAATGGAGGGAGGGACATACTAGTATTCATTACAATCATCAATTCAAGATATAATGGAGAATCTGAGTAAAGCTGGTGGCCGTAAAAATGGGAATAAGAAGACAGATTTGAATGAAATCATGAAAGAAGCATGTGCAGAACTTATTTAGCAATGAATAAGATGTCAGACATGAAGGAGAGAAAGAAATCCAAAGAATTGCTCCTGGTACCTGAGTAAAAGGTGCTTGTGATGGCAATAGAGAAATTAGGAAAAGGATTTTAATGTTGAGAGGTGACTTGTGCCAAAAAGATTATAAGCAAACATTTGGAAAAGAAGAAAAACAGCTTAGAAGAAAATAAGCTAAATATAATGATCAGGTCTTCATCTTCCTTGAGATAATACTTCAAGCATGGTTGGTAGCTAAGACCCACCAGATAAAACAAAAGGCTAAGAAAACAAGACAGGGGATACCTATTTTTAGGGAGATAAGGAACACGGAAGTCAGAGGAGTCATTAAATAAGAGTCAGAGAGTAGCAGCAGAGTCAAGACAGTGGAGCCAACAGAAGCCATAAAGAGCAGGAATGTTCAAGGTTGGAATTGTCATCAATAGTGTCTAACGTCACAGCAGAGTCGAGGAGGATGAGGACTGAGATAACTTCACTGAATTTGGCAAGAGTAGTTTAGTTATGATCTTTGAGGGGGGAAAAATCAGTGAAAGAAAGAAGGGAGAATCATACGGTGAGTGATTAAGAACTGCAACACTGACAGAAAGAAAGAACTAATAAATGTAGACTTTCCTCCACAGATGTTTATCAAGGGAGGGAAGAGAAATTATGAGAAAATATAGCTCAAAGAGTAAAAACATCAAGCATAGTTTCTGTCATTTGGGTTTTTCTTAATAACATAAGAAATCTTGAATGTTAGAGCTGGAGAAACACACCAGTCCAACTCTCTCTTCATTCTATACACAAGGGAAGTGAGATTTAGAAAAAAAATAGTAAAGCATCCCATGTTCCATGGTCAGTGTTGACTTGAGTCCTTGTTCATTACAGACGTGAATCAAACTAACTGCTCAGGAAAAAAACAAGATGGATTCCTTTTCTGCACCTTACCTGATGTGGTGGATGGATTCCAAGTTGGCCCTATGATCCCTGCATCTTGTGTTTCACACCCTTGAGAAATACTCTCCCCTGAGTGTGTGTGGGATCTGTAACTTGCTTCCAATGAGCAGAATATGGTGAAGGTGGCAGGATGTCACTTCTGTGATTGCATTTTATACAACTATAGCATCTGTCTTTCTGAGAAACTCTCTTTTTTGCTGGTTTTGATAAAGCAAGAAACCACACTGCAGAGACCTATATGACAGGGAATTCGAGCCAGCATTCAACTAGCAGCCAACAAAAAAAGAAAAAATATTGAAGCTCTCAGTCTAAAAGGCTACAGGAAATTGAATTCCACCAACAACCATGTGAACCTGGAAGTGGATCCTTCCCCACTCAAGCCTTGAGATGAGACCGGAACCTCAGCAGACACCCTGGCTGCAGCCTTCAGAGGAAACCCTGAAGGAGAGAATCCAGTAAAATTGTGCCTATAAACTTGACCCCACAAAAACTGAGATAATAAGTGGGTGCTGTTTTAAACCATAAGTTTGTGGTAGTACTGTCACAAAGCAATAGAAAACATACAGCATGCACACAGACACACACACACAAACACACACACACAAATCCATTCACATTTCTCCATGTGACACCAGACACCAAAAGAAGTAGGTCTTCTCTCCCTATCCTCGCTGCTTTAACCTTGAGGTAAATTGCTTTTCTGCTTACTGTTTAGCACAAGGAAGAAGAGGTACAGACCAGCTCACCCAGCTGCTCCTAAATAACTGTCCTCACCATTGCACCAGACTATCAAACTAGACCCCACCTGTCTCAGAAGTCCTGCACATGCCCAGTTCTGTCTGTTTTCTGTCCATAAGGGATTTTATATTTCCACTCTCTTCTGATGGCAATCTTTTTCTTTTTCTGGGATTATGATTTATTCTTTTTTTAAAAAAAATTATCTTTTCTATTATTTTTAAGGATGTGGAGAGGGAGTGAGAGGTAGGTGCCTGTGTTCAGTCTGTCATTTTGACACAATATCCTTTCCAGGGTAATTTTCACAATATTATGCTGCCTCCCCCAAAATCCACTTATAGTCATTTCTCCTGGAACAAAAGTCTGGCAGCAACTTTTTATAATGGTTCTTATAAGTACTATGCAGCCACTACAAATTATATTTATGAAGAATATTTAATGATACTGCCAAATGTTCATACCATAATGATAAGTTATAAGAAAATATAAAAACTGTATAGGAAGCCTTCGTCCTCCTTGACGTAAAACGTTAAACCATGTCAAGTAATGATACCCACAAGAAAACAGAAAAGGGCTGAGAATAGACCTTGGGAAAGCCCCACGAGTTTGAGAGAGACAAAGTAGAGAGGGAACACTATAAACACAGAAAGAAAGGCACAAAGCAAGACTGTGGAAGTCCTGAGAGGTGTCCTGGGGTAGGACACACAAGTGAGCTGATTCTTAAAGGTGACTAAGAAGGGACCTAGAGAAGTGAGCAAAGAAATAACAGACCAAGGGATCCACGAGGAAAATGAAGGAAATGAGGAAATCTCCAAAGTTTAGGCTTGCAGACACCAATATCACAGAGTCCGGCACACAGAAGGGCTCAATAAGCATTTTAAATGCATTAGTAAATTGGTGCTAATTAACACTAATCAATATTGTTGCATTTTGGGGCCGGTCCCGTGGCTCACTCGGGAGAGTGCCGCACTGGTAGTGCTGAGGCCGCGAGTTCGGATCCTATATAGGGATGGCCGGTGTGCTCACTGGCTGAGCGTGGTGCAGACGACACCAAGCCAAGGGTTACGATCCCCTTACCAGTCAAATATATATATATATATATATTGCAGCATTTTTATAGCAGCCAGACATGTAATGCATGTGAACTTTCTTAGGAGCTTTGTCCTGAAGCCTGCGCTGGTCTCTGCTGCCCTCTATAGACAGTCACCATCACCCACACCGCTCAGAGCAGCCAGGCACTAGGCAGCCTCCAACTGATGAGTCACATGTATGAGTCTTCTAACTTTGAAGCCAACCCTGCTCTCTGTTCCCAATATCTTCACAGGGATAATACAGACTGAGGCCAACAGAGTGGTACCAGGAAATGGTAGCCTTCAAAAAGCAATTGAGAAATGCTAATTAAATACCTTTAATTTAACTCAGTTATGTTTCTGAGTCCCTATTCACCTGTCAGAGCAGAAATTGTCCCAGAGCAATTACCCTGATGATGCCTTTTGCTACACCTTCATCCTGTATGGCTCTATTCCTTGGTTTTATCAGTGAGGAACAAGGCAAAGGCTTTAGGTAGGAACTGAGAGATGCCTATTGGCTCAGCCTAGTCCAAGAATATCTGTTTCCCTGGTTTCCCAAGCAGAGAAAGAAACTGATTATTTTTTAACTTAAAAAAAAAAA
>NW_007736591.1:32522-33105 GCF_000696425.1 Galeopterus variegatus
AAAAAAAAAAACCAGGTTATGAGAGCTCCTAAATGTCATAAAACAGAGGGTCCTACATATCCTTACAGTGATTTTGGTCTTGCAATTCTACACATTCTTTTGTACACAAATCAGTAGAACACTCTTTTGTCAGTGCACAGCAGCTATATCAAAAAATCAGTATTTTTTCTGTACTAGGCTTGTTGTCCTCTATAAAACTGTTTGACAGTCAGAAAAATTTGGAAGGACTTTAAAGTCATCAGTGAACAAGTAAAGATCATATCTAAAGAACCATTAAAATATTTTAATGAAAAGTTTTAGTGTTATGATTCAAGAGAAAAACAATCATGAAATATATTTTTGTACCATCGCTAAATACTTATTCAGCATTCTTTATCTACAAAGTACTTTTCTAGTCACTGTTGAGAATGTAAAGATCAAAAGACATAGCCACAGTCTTTTAAATTTGTTGGGGAGGGAGGGAAATGGATATGAGTTCTGCTAGAACTGAGAACACCGAGTGCTGGTAGAAAGTCCAGTCACTGGTCTGGTTGAGAGTGAAGTGGGTGGGAGTCAGGCTGGAGACTTGAGGTTCATGGAAACA
>NW_007736591.1:33633-34023 GCF_000696425.1 Galeopterus variegatus
ACACACCCAAGAAGGGCTGTTCTGACAGATTGGATATTACTGATCTTATAATTAGTACCAATAACAATAAGAACAAAAATTATTTTGAATACTTAATATGTCTGGCACTTTTCTAAGTGCTTTACATGCATTATTTCTTCTAATATTTGCAAAATCCCTGTGAGGAACCTACTGATAGTATTCCCACATTACAGTTCAGGGCAATAAGGCACAGAGAGGTACAGTAATTTGTCCAGGGTCACACAGCACTTAACTGTCAGAGCAAATAGTTGAACCTAGGCAGTCCGAGTGAATGATAAGAATAAGTGATGGAATAATCAAGAGTCTAATAAAATAACATTTTAGAACAAACAGAAGGTTAAAGCTTGGATCAGATCATGTGAATCTGTA
>NW_007736591.1:34293-50234 GCF_000696425.1 Galeopterus variegatus
TAAAATAACATTTTAGAACAAACAGAAGGTTAAAGCTTGGATCAGATCATGTGAATCTGTATGTACTTTGCTATTATGATTTTATTGTACTTTTTAGCAGTAAACCGTCTTTCAGAAAGGAGTAGAAGATAGTGATTGCTGAGTCTCTGAGGCTGGGTCCTACTGACAAAACAAGGAGTTAAGGACAGCAAGAGGTGCTGGACTACTTCAAAAAGCCAACTTAAATTGGCTAACAATGCTGTCTACATAAAACTGAATTGGCAGGCAAGCATATAGGCAAAAGGAAGATAGTCTTTCTTTATTGTGCCATTTCTACAGTAAAAGTACTCATTTAATATTGTGAATTACTAATAATGCCGCCACCATCAGAAAAGCAAAACTGCACAACTCCCACGTGGGCCAGTTTGGCACTATCTAGCAAAATTACATATGCATTTACTTTTGACTCAAATTTCCTTCTAACCATCTGTTCCAAAGATGCAATGACAAAAATTTGCAATTGTATATGCAGAAAATGATTTAGTGCATCATTATTTGTAAAGGTAAAAACATGAGACAATCTGCATATTCATCAGTAGTACACTGGTAGAATAAGCTGTGATACATCCAGAAAATGTGGTGGCAGGTAACTGAGCTGAATGGGGGAAGCTCTCTATGTACTTATAGAGAGTTTTATGCAACAAATATTTATCCATATTTGCTTACAATTTTTAAAGAAACAGCAGAAAGATAAGTCAAAAACTCAAAATAGTTACCAATAGGGGGAAGGAGAGCAGAATGAAAGGTGTAGGATATACTTTCTTTTCCTGTTTGACTTTGTAATCACGTAAATATTTTAATAAGTTTTAAAAATTTAAAGGAAAAGGCCATCTGAAAATAGAAAACAATGTGAAACAAGTGAATATAAAAGTCAATTGGTGGCATCATAATTCAGAATTATTTCAAATGATTCTAAAACAGAATTTTGGATATGCATTCCTAAAGGTATAATATCCTAGGATGAAAAGGAATATAAACCTCAGATTGTATTTGGAAGTCTTATTGTTCATGGTAATATTTGTTTTGTTATTTTGAAATTACCATAGGTATGTATTATAAGATAATGCAATTAAAAAACTAAGATTTTCAGCTTAAGATGTTAAAAAAAAAAGAAGTAAAACCCCTTAAATATGAATTAGAAATATTAGGAGGGATTTATTATTTAGTTTTCTCTTTCAAAATATACAGCCTGGCTCTGTCTATTAAAAATGGCTACAAAGACAGCTCAGTATCATTGAGGATACATAACATCCAGATTGTGTGCTCTTGACACCGTTTTGTATCAAATGGAAAGAGCTTCTTAGGGAAATGACTGGTTCCAGGTCTGGAGCAAGAAATGCACAAAACAATCCTGAGCCACCTGTGCCTGAAAGCAAGCCAGCTGTCGAAGACCACTGGGGTCACAGCAAAAGGACAGAAAGTAACCTGCAAACATTCCCACCGGCCAAAGTTGGGATAATATGAATACAAAAATAAAAATGGCAATGGATTGAAGAAAGTCAAAGTTTTTAAATTTTTCATGAATTTTAGATGATATGCAAATAAACGCACTGGTCACATTTGGAGGTTGCTAGAGCACCAAATCATTTCTTGAGTAGTTGATAAATAAAGGGACAGACTAAGCATTTATCTTCCCTATCCTGTACAAACTCTGTTTAAGAGTGCCTGCATAGTTGAGGAGTGAACGTTATTCTTCATAGAACTTCAGCTAATAAGGCACAAGGAATGGGAGAAACAGAAAATTCCCCTTCACAATACCTAATGAAATATGGACCCTAGCAATGATCATCAATGAATGCTAAAACTACTAGGCAGAACGTTGACGGTGAACTGTACAGGTTGTCCAAAAAGTCTGGAAGAACAGATACTATTTTAGTATGTATTGTAATGTAGCATCACTAAAACATTTATGATGTACTTGCCTTCAATTTGAGACTCAGTGGCTGCTCTAACAGGTGGATCAAACAAACAGATCTCAGACCCACCAATTGACCCCAGCATCACTACAAGAAAGTCAACCTGTGCCTCCTGATGCTTGGTGTGATAGAATGGGAGTACACAGCATTACCTTGGGGGTAGCGGGGTACAAGGAAAGGAAGAAAGAAAGAAGAAAGGAGAAGGGAAGAAAGGTGAAGGAAAAAAAGAACAACCTGAATCTAATCAAGCCCCTAGAGCAGGATTTCTCAACCTAGAACTATTAACATCTTTGAGCCAGATTCTCCTTTGTGTGGGGGCTGTCCTGTGCATTGTAGGCTGTTTACTTAGCAGAATCCTCAGCCCCTCCCTGCCAGTTGCTGGTAGTACAACCCCCTTCAAGACAATCAAAACTATCTCCAGACATTACCTAATGCCTAAAGGGGTCAAAATCATCCCATTTTAGAACCACTATTTTAGATCTAACTACCATTTTAGAGCAAATACAGGACATATAAGAACACTTAATTGAAACATGAGAAGTAATCAGCTAAATCTAGCAATCAGCTAAATTTAAAATGGGTTATCACCACCCCAGTTCCCATCAGCAATATAGCCCTTTTGCCATCTGACTGGTTAATGATCCAGAATTCCCTCTTGAGTATTTGCTTCTTACGTCTATTTTGTGTCCCAAATGTCCACATTAGTGTTATCTCAGAATCTGTAAGTGAGATAAAGTTTGAGTGCAAATAGTTCATTTGAGAAGAATTAACTCTCAGAAAGTTGAGGAAGCTAGGGTTGTCATACACAAGTGCCCTGGTATCACTGATTGTGAACCATGCCCTGGCATGTTCCTTTCTTGGAACTCCCAGCCTGCCCCATGCAGGCACTCAAGGAGAAAGGACTCAGTCACAGAGATGACAGACGCTGGCAGTTGGACTGGACCCATGCTGGAGAGAGATATGACATCATCTGCTATTTAAGATAAAATTATATTTAACATTTGTTTGAAAATACTTAAGCAAAGAAAAAAGTGAAGGAAGAGAGGTAAAAAATAGAGGCAAATGTTGATAATTATTAAAACTGTGATGGGCCCAAGAGTCTCTATAGTATTAGTGTTTCTCTGGTTTTGTGTAAACTTAAAAACTTTTCAGAATAAAATTTAATTTAAAAAAGCACTACCTATCATTATATTTATTATTACAAGAACCATTAACTTCTGAGAGTTCTCTTTTCTCTGATTTGCCCTAAATAGAGAGTTCACAAATATTCATTAGCTTATTCTCCTCACCACCAATAAAATAATAAATTAAAATTACATAATTCCACATTTTTATGCTGTACACAGGATTGGAATGTGATTGAAATAAGTATTTTTATCATGGATAAACCTAAATGTATATCTCCTATGAAAATATTTAGACTAAGAGAAATATAAATAAAGTTTACTAAAAAAATTAGAGAGATGTACACTTATGTTTATAACTTAGAAGAAAATAACAAGACAGCTCAGAAGTAAATTTAGAATATTAGGCACCAAAAGGAGAACTCTGTAACTTATTAATTTTTAAATATCCTTACCTTCTCTTTGAAAGACTGAGGCAAAATGGTAGTCTTCTGACATGAGAGGGCAGTAAAACCACTGTGTCAGAGAACAGGGAGCCAATCGGTGGGTTGTCTTACATGGAGTGTGAGAAATGCAAATCAATAGCTTTTACTATTAAATAGGTTATATTTTCTTAAAATATATTCACTACTAGCAACAAATAAGGAACCCTAAAAGAAGTCTTCATAAAGTCTAGTAAAGTTTATCTTTCAATGCCTTTATTACACAAGTATATGAATAAAAGTTAATCTAATAAATAGTCCCCCAGAGTTATCGTAGCCCCTGAATTGTAGAAACTTATCTTACACATTAAAATTTTCACTACTTTTAGTGAAAATTTCAACAGGAACTTAGACATAATAGAGTGACATGGTGTTTTGTAACATTTTAATAAAGGGGAAAGATTTTTCATTTCATTTTCCAACATCCCCAGATACACTTTTCTGTATGTTGTCTCATAATAGAAAAACTAATGAAGCAATTGACAACAAGACAACAGGTTATGCTTTTTGTGTACTTTGCGTATACTCTTCAGGTCATTCATTCACTTTCAAAATACTAGTCGAAGAAATAGTGCGATCTTATCCTTTTATTTCAAGGGAGTATAAAACTTCTAAAATGTCTTTCCATGTATTTCCTTTCATTTCAAGGAATAAACCATCACATCTGTTCAACCAGGAAGCCAAAATTTGTGGGCTCTAAATTGGTTTGTAAGAAAAAAAGAAAGAAAACCTTTCTTCTTTACTTTTGGTGAAAAAATATCAAATACTAGGGTCAGAAATGATTAAAAACCTTAAGCCTTTTCCACAATATCACCAAGGCATTTAATATCTCTCTGCTTAGAGCCTCTTTTGTCTTCCTACCCATTTTGCAATTGTTCAAACGTGTCTTTGTAAAATCCTGCATCGTTGTGTTATTTGCCTATACAGCAGCTCTCATATCTCTCCATTGCTACTAACACTTAAACTTTTAACAAGCTGATAAAGCCCTCCATAATCTGTCCTCCGCCAAACTTTCCAACCATATCATCCACTATCCCTCTTCCTTCTATGCACCAGGCAACTAGAATGGTCACTCTTTCCCATATGTGCATTGCCATTTCCTACTGCAAAATTTTACTTTCTACTGACCCCACTTATTAGAATGGCCCCTCCTCTGAAACAATCTCTGCCTTTAAATAGCCTCATTTAAATCATGATTCAGTTAAACGCCACCTCTTCTAAGCAAGTAACCTGACCAACCCTTCAGAAGAGATTTTGCCTACCTCTGAATTCCATTAGCCCTTTGAACCACTGTTACGGTAAATGTACCCCTTATGCTTTTTCTTTACCCTAATTTAGACCATGAGCTCCTTAAAGCAAGGAGTGCAGATATTTTCCTTACACCTACACAGCTGCAGGTTTGCCCAGCTCCAGTGAAGGAGGGTTGTATGACAGGAAGAAAACCACTCACCAGCTCACCCACTCCAGCTAAACTAGATACCTCTGAATGATTACCGCTTGGCTAAGCTAGGGGAGACACATGGATGAAACTTTTGGAAACTGAGAGAATTATAAATTAACTTACCTAAGAGCAGCAATAACAGAACATGTTATAGAAGAAAGAGCCAGAAGGAAGGAAGGAAGGTTGGAGCAATCGTAGCTGAGGAAAGGAACAAAAAGGAAATGGAGGAGAAGGAAGCAGAGTAGGCAGTGAAGAAGTGGAAATGCTGACAATGAGAAGCCAAGTGGCAATTCCGTGGGAAACTTTCAAGAAAAAGAGAGATGAAATGAGGGACTTCAGGAACATTAGTTGCAAGGTATGCAATATAATCCCCTCCCCTTCATTCTCCATCAAATGCCTTGATGTTGAAATGTGTGGTGTTTTTTAGATGTGACAATTTACAAGACTGGCATTAAGGTTAGCACTGGGTAAGAATAGGGCTGATTCAGGGAATACAGTTAGTGTGTTACAGTTAATTCCAGAATCACACTATGTTTATATTTGCATATCATTTTTTGGTTTTGGTACACATGCAGACTCTGCAAAGACTAGATTTTAGAAAAGTTTATAAAAGTTTTGATTCACTCATTCATTACTCTTAATTTTATTATCTTTTTAATATTTCTTTATAAAAGAAAACTCATCAAGTATTATTAAAGAAAGACAGTACCTTAACTGCAGGAACAAATTAATATTTGCAGCCAGTGTTCCATCTAATATTCAGAACTCTGAGAAGCAGGATCTCTTTGCAGAATTGGGCCTGGACAAAGTCTATTTCCATCTTGGTGGGTTGTACTTTACACTAGCAAGGGCATTACTTTTTGACTGACTGAGGGATAAAAAAACGAATAAAATAAGTTCCTCTGTCTCTAGTCAGAACCATAATTGAGATTAACAGAAATTTAAGTTGGTGAGCTATTTTAATTATGTGAGGAAAATGGGGACAGACTGGTCGGGCTCCCTCACTTCATATCCGCTGAGCATGGCTCAGTCTGTCTGATGTAAATACATTAACTGCACATGTGCGCCCAGGTGTTCCCTGGCTATCTGACTCATGCCCATGTGTTCCTTGGTTATCTGACTCTAGTAAAAAAAGACAACAGCTCTCATCCACTGGGGGATGAGCTCGGGTCTGAATAAAGCATGTCAACCTTGCCAATGGCTCCCAGGATCTTTTTCCAATTACCTAGCTCACAACCTGCATATGAAGGGTCTATGACCCAGTCTGCATATGAGGTCTGTGACCCAGGCTGCACAGCATATGAGAGGTCTGTGACCCAGCCTGCACAGCATATGAGGGGTCTGTGACCCAACCTCCACAAAACGGGTTTGAAGGGTCTGTGACTCAGCCCAACAAGGGGTCTGTGACCCAGTCTGCACAATGGGTTTGAAGGGTGTGTGATCCAGCCCAACACATTACTATATTAATACATCTGTTAAGAATACTTCAAGGCACGGTGAGCCCCCTACAGAAAACTCTTTTTCCTACTTACCTCTATCCTCTAAAATTGCTTGTCTCTTTTCCTGTAAAAATTCTATTCTCTCAGAGCCAAATAATCCCATTTAAGCATGGTAGCAGGATGTGGGGGTTGGGGAATGGGTGGAAGAATATGAATATATCAATTATACAAAATTAATTTATATGAGCATCGATCTTTGTTGAAATTTCAGTGACACAAGAAGGGAAGAATCTGGTGGAATTTCAAGGGATCTTTGAGAGTACCTAATCACATCATAAGTTCTATTCCAGTAGAATCAACTACAGTAAAGTCAACTCTGAAAATAAACTTGTGGGAGAGAAATCTGCATACACTATTCTTTCCCCAACACTCTGCTTCCAGCAGTAGCTGAATTAGCCCTGTTGAAAACTTGGTTAACAAAGAATGCTGACATTAAAACAGCATACTTGTTACTACACTTTGAAGATTAAAAATCTTGAAACAGAAACTTAGTATAAGACAATAAATTCAAGATCTCACCAAACGGAGTTGAGAATTAATGTGCACCATCACATTTTAGCAAAGACTTTGATTATTTACATAAAGTGTATACTTTCAACCTACTGCTCATTATTGTCATCTGAGAGTAAATGTTTTGAAGAAAATAGATACGAAAATGATTTCTTGAGCTGAGTGTGATTGGCAGGCCCAAAGTATATACCATTGCAAACAGTTTAAATAAGTGAAAAGATGTAGACACCAAGGTTGCTTTACCAGCTGTTGCCATTTATTAGCAATCAAAACAGAAAATGTTTACCTCCCTTAAAGAGAGCAAACAGAGAAAGGAGATAAACAGGTACCTCTTAAAATTTAGAAAAGCTTGTCCTTGGTCATTCAATATTAAAGGAGATAATTTCTGGATAAAGACAAGCTGGATTCTTAAGAACTATGCATGAAAATAAGGTAATGAAGGCAAACATTCACTAAAAATTGATCTTTGAAACTTGGCCAGTTTGGAAATGCTGCTGCAGGGAACACATGAGCAGAGCACATTCATCTAAGAAGTGCCTCGTTATGATACATGACCCAAGGTCATCGGAACCCACAGAAGCCTAGCAAGGCCCAGGGCCCCATCACCAGCAGCTAATAAAGTGGTCGTCCCACTGAAGACATTACTAGTTGATTGATGGATTCAGATCCTCAGTCCAAAAGGATCACAGAAGTACACAGAAAAGTACACTCTCTGGATTCAGATGACCTGGGGTCATAGTCTTTCTAACTCAAACTTTATTAGCTACTGTTTGTACATCTCTAATATGAAAATAATGATTGTTATTTGAAAAGGAGTGTTTGGAGGTTAAATGAGATAATGAGGATAAAATATGTCTCATAAACAGTAAAGCACAATTTATTGTTGTCAACTGCTCATAGTTAACACAAACATTCCTATAAGAGTTCTATAATCTGGTGAATAATATTCCATTTGTATTATGTATTTAAACTCTAAGGATAAAAGAAATGAATTTTAAAATCTCATATTAAAGGTTTTAGGAAATGAGATATGGCATAACCTAAAGAGTCACTTTCTTATAAGTTTCTATAATATTAAATTAGATATAAATTATCCAAAGTTAAGAATTTTAAACATTAAAAATAATAAAATGCATTATAGCTTAAAGAATGAAACTTGAATCAATGGGTAAAATTTTAATAACATTTATAATGCAAATGGCAAAAAATAAATAAATAAAATTTTTATTGAGTTAAGTAAGCTTTAATAATAGTCTTTTAATATAAAAAGAATAAGACTAGAAATGTTCTTTGATGGTTTTGTTATTTCCTCTCAGGTTTTGTTAATAGAATCCCAATGTACAAAATTACACTATGCTCTTGCCAGACAATGGAGGTAGCACTACGGTGAGATCTTGGAACTTCACCTTAAGAGGAAAACTAATAATCATTAACGTGGTACAGAAGGACAGTGCACTTAAAAGCACATTTATGTGCAGAAAGATAAAAGGAACTTGGGCTGTTGAGTTTAGCTTTTAAAAACAAAGACAAAATAACAATAACCTCCAAATATTTGACCAGCCATTATAATTACTCTCAGACAATAGAATTAGAAATAATTTCAGGCGGCTACAGGCAAATAGATCTCATCTGTTTTCTGAAAATGGTGAATGATTCTGAAGAAAAGGATGAACAACTACTGAATGTTGAAGTGATTTTTATATTAAATGGGATGGGGAAAAAAGTTACACTACATCACACACATGGTCCCTCATAACTCATATTTCATGATTCTATAACTTTTGTTTCTTTTAAAGCTCAATGTAAAACAAATGCAGTATATACAGCTGAAATGTGGCAACAATTTTACATGGTCCTTGTTTGCATTTTTTTTTTACTACCGTAGCTCTCCAACTGAAAGATAAAATTATGCTTCGGATCCAGAAGGGGAAAAAATGACTTAGAAAAAGTCTTCTCACAAACTTAAAATAAGAAAAATTCATAAATCACACACACACACACACACACACACACACACACACACACACACACGGCACGTTAACTGTCCTTTCATGAGTTACAGCAGGAGGACCCCTGCAGACTTCCACTGTTGAGGAGTGTCAGACGACATCCCCATTGCTGATTAAAAATAAATGATACATTGTGCTATGAGAGAAAACAATTATTCCCCAATCCCCATTTCCTTAAAAACAGTAAAACTTTCACTTACTGAGAGGGACAAGTATAGGAGTACCACTTTCCCATTCATTCCCTTTGATTACCTAATTGATGAGAGTGGGAGAAAAACACTATGTAGTTTAAGCTCAATTCCTCCTGGGTTTTTTCTTAGTGTGTGTGTGTGTGTGTATATATATATATATATATATATATATGTAGTACTATTCTCCTTTGCCATGAGGTGTTCTGCCTGTCCCTGTGTGCAGTTGTCCAGTGCTTACTTGTGACTGTGCCATAAGCATTATTTGGGGGTTAAGTGGAGAAAACCATTAGAGTCCAGTTGTGGCCAGGCTGCATTTTCTAATTAGATTTATAGGTAAACTGATATTTTTGTTTCAATAACCATTTGCTTGGGGCCTATGTTTATTTTCTGAAATTGGCTCTAAATAATGTGGTGAAGGAAAAAGATATGATTAATTATTTGCTTCCCAAACCTGCACAAGTGTTGCCCAAATGACAGGAATACATCACATTATATGCAAGCTGATGTTGGCATCGTCCGAGTAAGCATGTTTATTTGGGCAGCAGAAACAGACACTAAACTCAAAAACGCAGAAAAGAAGAAATAGACAAATATTAAATTTAAAAAGAAAAAAAAATCCTTATCCAACATATAATGAATTTTGTTCTTTATATAAATAAAATTTAGGTTATGAAAAGTTATATATGGTAGCTATTGACTAAACTAAGGGAGAAAATTTACTGCAAATTTATTATAACTAGATGGATGAAATACAACTGGTTTTGAAAACTTTGCTGAAATCTTAGCACAAAATGAAATGTTTATGAAAGTGTTCTGCAACAAATGGAAAGAAAATGTTGTACTAAAGAAGAGAAAGCAAAGCATGTTACAGGACCTAGTTTCCTAAGCCCTGTAGTTTCAGGTATAACCTAACTTTTAAAATTACATATAAAATTTTAAGCTTGCAGAAGACAGGAAACTTTCCCCAGGCTAAAGTCTCTGTTGTAGATAGAGAATTGTAACAGCAAAATTGTTGGCTGAAGGACAGACATCCTTGGTGCAGGTTAACCTAAACTTGCTCTATTGTTATGTAAAAATGCTGAGGAAACTGCTGTAGGAAAAGACAGTATTTGCTAAGAACAAGCTTTTGTTGGTCGATCGACTTAACCTTTTGCAAATTGCATTATGGAATGTCACTTTGTTATTTCATCAATGATGCCCTGCGTTCTTTGTAATGATTAAATCAATTGAATTTTCTTGTGAAATTTCCTTGTCTTTACAATAAAAGGGAGAGGCTAACTTAAAATCAGGCAGACACATTCAGTTTTTCTCCTCCTGATGGGGAAATTACTGAAGTGCAGTCCGTCCAGGCCTCAATGCATACATAGTGCTTGAGTAATCACATAACTCTTTTTTTCGTCTCCATTACACAGGGAAAAGAAGTGTAACACGAATTAACATCTGACTACAACATGTGATAAAATGACTTCTGATTGCATATACATTTTACCTATAAAGGCCAGATGCCACAAAGTATTGCACAAAGAATACACATTATATCAAGGTGATGGAGCGTTTGGGCTCTGGAGACAGACTGCCTGGGTTGAACCTAACTCTCCCCCTACTATTTTATATGAGTTTGAGCAAGTTATGTATCTTCTTAGCATTTTTTTGTTTTTGTCTTTTTTATCTGCTTGATAGTAATAATAATAGTGTTATTAGGTTAGGGTCATAGTGAGGATTAAATTCTTTAATCCACAAAAGCTTTTAGAACAGTTCCAGCTCATGGTAAATTCTAAATAAGCACCAGCTGTCATCACTACTATCAGTTTTATTATAATTATCAGCCTAAACAGTGTGTTGGTTGGTGAGTTTTATACCTGTATGAGGCAGGGGTTTTTTCAGTTGCTGTAACAGAGGCCAAATAAGTGTGACTTCAAAAAGAAGTTTATTTTTCTCTCATATAACAGTACAGAGGTAGGCAAGGTTAGTAGACCATTCTACCACCATCAAAACATAGATTCTACATGATGTGTAAATCAGCTGCATCTAACTTCTGCCACATCTCAACAGACAAGAAAGTTGGCAAGAGGAATACACACCCAACTCTTTTAAGAAATAAATATGGAATACATATCACTTCTGCTTGTGTTACAATTGATTAGTGCATTAGTCTGTTCTGTTGCTTTTAACAGAATACCTGAAACTAGATAATGTATATAGAAATAAAATTTACTTATTACAGTTTTGGATGCTAAGATGTTCAAGGTCCAGGAAATCCATCTGACAAGTGCCTTCTTCTTGGTGAGAATTCTCTACAGGGTCTCATAGTGACATAGGCATTCACATCACAAAGGCTGGTTGAAAGCACATGTTAAGGTGCTCACTTACTCTCCTTCTAAAGCCACTAGTCCACACCCACGATAGACCATTAACCCATTAACCCATTGTGCTCCATGAATGAATTAATCCATTCATGAGAGCATAGTCCTCACAATCCAATCACTTCTCAAAGGCCCCACCCTTCAACACTGTCACATAGGGAATCAAGCTCCCGCATGAGTTGTGAGGGAAACAAACATGCAGACCATAACAGTTAGTGCTTAGTCATGTGGCCACACTTAGCTGCAAGAGAGATTGAAAATGTATTCTTCAGGTGGGCAACCATGTGCCAGCTAACTCTACTGTCACACAAAAAGTGGGAAATGGATATTGACAAACAACTAGAAGTCTGCCATAATTCCCAGCACAGTGCATATGTTATGCAGTCCTCAGAAGATCTAGAATACTGGATATACCATATTAATGTACATCCTTTCCCTTCTGATAGTTCATTAAAACAGCTATTAGGCCACAATAGTGGATTGCAATAAGGTATCCACAATAATGGAGAACAAGTGCTTAAGGGTCATCAGAGGACAAAATGTTTTCAACAAACTCCTGGAAGATGACATAGCAGATGCAGAAGAGGAGAGAAATGTTCAAGTTCATGAGAAAGATACCATCAAGGAGGTATCCTTTGTTGAAATATTAGAAGGCTGAGTATGTAATTGAAGACATTCTGTATAACGGAAGATACAAATAGAGACCTGTTATTGAAAACAGAGAAAATACTTAAAGAACTTAATATGTTTCAGTTGAATCCACTGCAAACCTCATGAAGAGAAAGTCCAGCAGTCAAATATCCAACCACCAAAGACCAGCAAAGAATTGGAAAGATATTTTCCAAAGAAATTGAATGACCCTGGAAAAAATATTTTTGCATTCTAACAATTAGTATCACATTCTCACATATTCTAAAATAAAGCTTGCAAGTAAATAAGTCTTGCCCATCTACATGGAGCTCCCAGTCAGTATTCTATTGGCTGCAACAGTCACTTTAGAGAAAACCTGCAATTTGAAAACAGAGAACTAGATTTTTTAATAAGTAAATAAATAACACCAGAGGGGTAAAAGGCAAGATAATTTGGGGAATAAATCAAAACTTTTAAAATTTTAATATCTATAATGGTTAATTTCATGTGTCAACTAGACAGGGCTAAGGGATGCCCAGATAGCTGGTAAAATATTATTTTGTGAGGGTGTTTTCAGAGAAAATTAGCATTTGAGTTGGTAGGTTGAGTAAAGATGATCACTGTCACCAATGCAAGTGGATATCATCCAATCCATTGAGGTTCTGAATAGAACAGAAAGGTGGAGGAAGCGAGAAATTGTTCTCTGCTTGAGCTGGAACATCCATCTTATCCTGCTCTCAGATATTGGCAGTCTTGGTTTTCAAGGCTTCAGACTCAGGGCAGGACTTACACCATTGGTCCTTCCAGTTTGGGGGCCTTTAGACTAAGACTGGAACTTAGGCATGTGCCTGTTATTCTCATACCTTTGGGTTTGTACTGGAACTACACCACCAGCTTTCCTGGGCCTCCAGTATGCAGACAGAAGTTCATGGGACTTTTCAGCCTCCATGATTACATAAACCAATCCTTCATAATAAATCTCTTTCTGTATGTCTATAACTATATCTATTTCCATCCTATTGTTGTTTCTCTGGAGAATTTTGACTCCTAGAAATTGGTACTGAGAAATTGGTACTGCTGTTACAAATACCTAAAAATGTGGAAGAGGCTTTGGAGCTGAGTAATGGGTAAAGGCTAGAAGAGTTTTGAGGTGCATTCCAGAAAATCCTACATTGCTGTGAATGGACCATTAAAGGAAATTCTGTTGAGGGCTCAGAAAGAAAATAGAAGAGCTATGGAGAAAGCCTCAGTCTTCTTAGAAAATGCCTAATCTTGAACAGAATGTTGTTAGAAATATGTATGGGAAAGGCCATCTAGATGAGGTCTGAGATGGAAATGAGCACATGCTATTGGACAATGTAAAAACGATGATCCTTGTTATAAAGTGGCAAATAATTTGGCTTTATTTTCTTCATGTTTTAGTATTTTGTGTTGGTTAGAACTTGTAAAGCAATGAAAATGGATATTTAGCTGAGGATATTTCTAAGCAAAGTGTTGAAGGTACAGTTTGCCCCCTTCTGACTGCTTATAGTAAAATATGAGAACAAGTAAGTGACCTAAAGATGGAATTGTTAAGCAAAAAGGAAGCATATCTTAAAGATTTTTAAATTTCCCATATTACAAAAAATGATAAAGCACATTCAGGAAAGACCACTAAGGAGTGTGGCCAAGCATCCCTTTGATACAGAGATTAGTATGGGTATAAACTATGGACTTCACCAGCCACTCCAGCTGGCTGCCAGTCTGAACTGAAGGAATGGAAAGCAATGAAGGAAGGGTTGCTTCCTTCTTGGATTTTACAGAAAAGGACCATAGAGCTATTGGCTGAGAATGTGTGCTATTCTTTAAGAAAAGGGAAGAATGACTACAGAGACGACTCAGGATCATCAGGACTTCCCCCTCATTTTCAAAAGGGAGAAGAACCATTGCCTTACTTTCAACAGGCTAGACAGCATCTAACCAATGCTATGGAGCTGGCGCACCCAGAGCCATGGGCATGAGGCCTCCTAGCAAAGCCGTGGGAGTATAATCTCTGCCATGTAGAACAGTGGGGGCATGACCTCCTGCCCCAGTGTGTCCAGAAAGCAAGACCTCTGTCCCAGTTAGTCTGGAGGGCAGAGCATCAGGCCAAAGAGGATTATTCACAAGCCTTGAGGTCTCATGCAGTTTTCTTTGTAGTTTGAACTTACTTGGGATCATTTACCCCTTTTTTTCTTGTCCTGTTTCTTCTTTTTGGATAGTAATGATTCACAGCTGGAGAGCAATTTGCCTCAGGATAATTTGCATTTTGAGTCTTACCCATATGCAATTTAGCTGATATCCAAATGACACATTGGATTTTAGACTTTAGAGCTGATACTGGAATAAATAAAGACTTTTGAGGCTGGCTGGGATGGAATGAATTTATTTTGCATGTGAAAAGGACATAAATTTGGGGGGTCAGGGATGGAATAATATAAACTAAATGGTTGTATCTTCCCAAAATTCATATGTTGGAATCCTAACCCCCAATGTGATGGTATTAGGAGGTAGGGCTTTTTGGAAGTGATTAGGTCATAAGTGTGGAGCCCCCATGTATGAAATTGGTGCCCTTAAAAAAGAGACTCCAGAGAGCTTTTTTGCCCCTTTCTACCATTTGAGGACACAGTGAGATGGCACTGTCTCTGAACCAGAAAGCAGGTCCTCACCAGACACCAAATCTGCTTGCACCTTGATCTTGGACTTCTTAGCCTCCAGAAACATAAGAAATAAATTTCTGTTGTTTATAAGAGACCCAGTATATGGTATTCTGGTATAGCTGCCCAAACGAATTAAAGAGTATCTCAGAAAAATTTAAAGACGTTTCATCCATAAAAAACAAAAGAAGGATCTTATAAGTAGGGAACAGCCACAAAACTTTTTAAAAACTCTTAAAAATAAATGATTGCTGAAATCCAAACTTCAGTATAAAAGTTGGAAATATAAACTCAGAAGATTTTCCGTATATTAAAACAAAAATATGAAGGGATAGAAAATGTGAAAGAACAAGCCTCCATCATCTCTCACCAGGATCACTGAAAAAGGTTCCTACTGGGTTGCCTATTTCTATCCTTGCCCTCCTCTATTCTCAGCACAGCCTCCAGAACTCTATTAATATGTAAGTTAGATTATGTTACTCCTCTGATAAGAACCTTCCTATGGCCTGCCACTTCACTCAAAGGATAAACCTACCAGACCTATTAATCTGGTCCCCCCGCCCCCCCAAAAAAAGAAAGAAAGAAAATGTGCAAGAAATGATGAGAATACACGAGGCTCTTCCTGACAGATCTAAAATACAACTAATTAATTTTTGAGAACAGGTAATGATGGGATGCAACTTATAAAAGAAATAATAGGAGAGAATATTCCAGAAATGCAGGGGCGGAAATAATGAAAGAAATAATAGGAGAGAATATTCCAGAATATTCTGATTAAAATGATCCATTGAGTGTCAAAAATGGTGACTAGAGAACTATATCTGGTGTTTTAGTTATCTATTTCTGTATAACAATAGATTTTTTTTTGAAAGTCAGTGGCATAAAACTATGACCACTTTATTATACTTATAGATTTTGGGGTCATGACTTCAGACACAGCACAGAGAGGATGGCTTGCCTTTTTTCCATGGTGTCTGAGTTCTAAGCTCAGAAGAATTGATTGGCTGGGAGTGACCCAAACAGCAGGAGGATGAAATCATCTGGGGGATTCTCCACTCATGT
>NW_007736591.1:50685-62574 GCF_000696425.1 Galeopterus variegatus
ACTAGAGAACTATATCTGGTGTTTTAGTTATCTATTTCTGTATAACAATAGATTTTTTTTTTAAAGTCAGTGGCATAAAACTATGACCACTTTATTATACTTATAGATTGTGGGGTCATGACTTCAGACACAGCACAGAGAGGATGGCTTGCCTTTTTTCCATGGTGTCTGAGTTCTAAGCTCAGAATAATTGAGTGGCTGGGAGTGACCCAAACAGCAGGAGGATGAAATCATCTGGGGGATTCTCCACTCATGTTTTTGGCCCTTGGGCTGGGATGACCTTAAAGACTGGGCTCAATTCAAGGTTGTCAATCTGATTACCTTCACGTGGCTTCTACACTTGGCCTTGGCTTTTTACAACAAGGCAACTAGGCTCTGAGAATTAAACGGGAGCTTCCAGAGAACAAGAGTTCCAAGAGAACCGGGTGGAAGGAGTAAGGTCTTTTATGACCTGGAAGTCACCTAGTGTCACTTCCTGTCAACTTTATTTGTTGAAGCAGTCTTTGACTTTACTTGTGAGAGTCACAAGTCCAGATTCAATAGGAAGTGTATTAGTCTGTTTTCTGTCATTTATAGCAGAATACCTGAAGCTGGGTAATTTATAAAGGTGGAGTACAGAAAAGGTCACTGGAAGGATGAAAAAACAGGCAACCCAATGAGACTTCTAATAAAAAAAAAGACTAAAACGGTTAAGATATAATGAGGTAAATAGTATAAGAAAATATTGAAAAAATAAAAAGTTAATTTAACAAGTGCAATATAATTGTAGGTTACTACTTGGCACTTGAAAATATGTGTACAGTCTTAATAATATAAACAATAATTATTGATTAGCCAAATAATAGTTAAATAAAAAAATAAGAACAGGTTGATGGGTTATATAAGAGGCCAAAGTCTTCATTATCATGTTTGGGAGTCAATAGATAATCTTACAGTTGAAAAATTAAAAATAGCAGCTTACTATATCAATTAAGGATACAGTAGTAACCACTGAAGAAACAATTTAAAATAACTTGACATGCTTGCTTCTGGAGGAACAAGACTGAGGAGGAGTGGAGAACAGGACTTTTACTTTCTATTAAATGTCATCCTATTTAATTGTTTAACTTGCATGTTTTAACTAGGTTGAAAGTTTTAATTTTTAAATGCTGATTATTGTATTTTGATGCTAGTCAAAGATCAAGAGAAAAACAAAAAGGATTGTTACATTATTGGATCTTACAAACCTCAAAGCACACAAATATACTCTTGTATATTTATGAATTTAATATATGACAAATGTGGAATCACCAGTCAATAAGAAAAGCAGGGTATTACTGAATAAATGGTGTTGAGACAACTAGTTAGCAATTTGAAGGAGAAAAAACTCATCACTCTATAACATAAACCATATTAAATTATAAATTGATTTGAAGATAAATAAAAATCTTCAAACCTTAAAAAATCTAGGAGGAAGACTCTTGGCTTCCGATCAAGATAGTGGAATAGATCGTTCCTAGTGTCACTCTCTCCCACAAATCAACCGCTTTACAACTATTAAGAAGCAATAAAAGGCCTGAGAGCCATGCCAGAACAGGCAGGAGCCAAATGCCACAGGACCCCCCAGCCCAGGCCAGTCCCTGCCACCCAGAAAGGCCTAAGAACCACCAGACCCACACACCCCAAGACAGCCACACCAGAACAGGCAGGTGCCACATGTTGTGGGACCCTCAGCCCAGGCCAGTCCCTGCTGCCCAGAATTGGCAGTCCCTTCGAGATCCAGGCCAGACATCAGAGTGAAATGAGTGGACTGTGATATCCACTGCCATAATGACTAAACACAAAAGGAAAGATACCAGAAATGTGAAAAATCCAGAAAGTACACCACCACCAAAGGGTAATAATAACTCTCAAGCTCTAGATCCTATAGAACAGGTAGTCCTTGAAATGACTGACAAGGAATTTAGAGCAACAATTCGAAAGAAACTAAATGAGATACAAGAAAACTCGGTTAAACAACACAATGAAATGAGAAAAAAATATACAGGACCTGAAAGAAGAAATGTACAAAGAAATCAGTGCCCTGAAAAAGAACATAGCAGAGCTTGCAGAGCTGAAGGATTCATTCAATGAAATAAAAACACAACAGAGAGTCTAATCATCAGGCTAGAACAAGCAGAAAAGAGAATCTCTGACCTTGAAGATAGGCTGTTTGAATTAACACAGGCAGACCAGGAAAAAGAAAGAAGAATTTTAAAAATTGAAGACAATCTAAGAGAGATAACAGACAACCTTACGCGCTCAAATATCCAAATCGTGGGTATTCCAGAAGGGGAGAAAAAAGGAAATGGCACTGAAAACATATTCAACAAAATAATAGCAAAAAACTTGCCAGGTATAGGGAAAGTCACAGATCTTCAGATTCAGGACTCCCAAAGATCTCCAAACATATTCATTTCAAAAAGGTCCTCTCCGAGACATGTTATAGTCAAACTGGCAAAACTCAAAGACAAAGAGAGAATCTTAAAAGCTGCAANGAAGGACAAATAGTATATTTCTCAGACAAACAAAAACTGTAGGAGTTCACTACCACACAACAAGACTTACCAGAAATTCTCAAGGAAGTATTGGGTTTGGTACCTGAAAAACAACCATCACTGCCATGAATATGCAAGAAAGAACAATACCTAACAGCGAAACAAAAATGCTAACAAAAGAGAAAAAAATAGTTTATCTACCACCCAAGAAACCAACAAACACAGAAGACAAACAGAAAATCAGAAAGACAGGAACAAAATATACTTAAGACATCTAAACAAAAATCAATAAAATGCTAGGAGTAAGTCAACACCTTTCAATAATAACTCTAAATGTAAAAGGATTAAATTCCCTACTCAAAAGACACAGAGACTGACTGTATTAAAAAGATGGACCCAACAATATGCTGCCTTCAACAGACTCACCTCACCTGTAAAGACACACATAGACCAAGAGTGAAAGGATGGAAAAAGATATACCATGCAAATAGAAATGAGAAACAAGCTGGAGTAGCTATTCTTATATCAGATAAATTAGACTTTTACCAAAAACCATAAAAAGAGATTGTTTTAAAAGGCCACTATATAATGATAAAAGGATATATCCATCAAGAAGACATAACAATCATAAATATATATGCACCCAATATTGGAGCAGCCAGATTTTTAAAGCAAATACTATTAGACCTAAATAATGAGATTGACACTAATACCATAATAGTGGGGGACCTGACCACCCCCCTCTCAATATTGGACAGATCATCTAGGCAAAAAATCAATAGAAAATACAAGATCTAAACAACAATTTAGACGAATTGGACTTGACAGATATCTACATAACATTCTGACCAAACCTCAGAATATTCATTCTTCTCATCAGCACATGGAACATTCTCCAGGATAGACCACATGTTAGGCCACAAATCAAGTATCAACAAATTCAAAAAAATTGGAATTATTCCATGTATTTTTTCTGATCACAATGGATTAAAATTAGATATCAATAAGAAATAACATAATAAATTTCTTTTATTAAAGAAATTATATATAAGAAATTTACATATTTCTTAATAAATAAGAAATAAACTCTGGAAACTATACAAACACATGGAAATTAAACAACATTCTACTTAATGACATATGGGTCCAAAAAGAAATTAAACAGGAAATCAAAAAATTTCTTGAAACTAATGAAAATAATGACACATCATACCGAAACCTGTGGGATACTGCAAAAGCAGTACTAAGGGGGAAATTTATCGCATTAAATGCTTACTTCAGAAAATGGAAACATGGCAAGTGAACAACCGAAAACTTCACCTCAAAGAACTAGAAAAACAAGAACAATCCAAACCCAAAGTTAGTAGATGGAAAGAAATAATTAACATCAGAGCAGAACTTAATAAAATAGAAACCCCCCAAAATGATATAAAAGATCAATGAAGCAAAAAGTTGGTTTTTTGAAAAGATAAATAAAACTGACAAACCTTTAGCAATGCTAACCAAGAAAAGAAGAGGGAAGACCCAAATAACAAAAATTAGAAATGAAAAAAGTGATATTACAATTGATAACTCAGAAACACAAGGAATCATTAGAGACTTATAAACAACTATACACCATCATCTCTATAGATGCTGAAAAATCATTTGACAAAATTCAACATTCATTCATGATAAAGACTCTCTACAAGTTAGGTACAGAGGGAAAGTATCTCAACACAATTAAAGCTATATATGATAAGCCTACTGCCAATATCATCCTGAATAGGAACTAGACAAGGATGCTCACTCTCATCACTCCTGTTCAACATAGTGTTGGAAGTACTAGCCAGAGTAATCAGAGAAGAGAAGGAAATAAAGGACATGCAGTTGGAAAAGATAAAGTTACACTGTCCCTGTTTGTGGATGATATGATCCTGTATATTGAACAGCCTAAAGCTTCTACAAAATCTCTTGGTGAGTTGATAAATGATTTCAGCAAAGTTGCAGGATATAAAATCAACACACAGAAATCAGTAGCATTTCTATTCTCCAATAGTGAACATGTAGAAAGAGAAATCAAGAAAGCTAGCCCATTTACAATAGCCACCAAAAAAAAAAAAAAATACTTAGGAATAAAGTTAACCAAGGATGTGAAAAATCTCTATGAAGAGAACTACAAACTATTGTTGAGAGAAATTAAAGAGGACACAAGAAGATGGAAAGATATCCCATATGCTTGGATCAGAAGAATAAACATTGTGAAAATGTCCATACTACCCAAAGTGATCTACAGATTCAATGCAATCCCCATCAAAATTCCAATGACATTTTTCTCTGATATGGAAAAAACTATCTAGACATTTATATGGAATAAAAAAAGACCACACATAGCCAAAGCAATTCTGAGCAAAAAAAAAAAATAAAGCTGGAGGCATAACACTACCTGANAAAAAAATATATAAACATTAAAGAAGTTTTAGCTATACTGTAGCATTGTTTCTTATGGAATTTATACACTAGACAGCAATTTCTAAGGAAAATTCTGGAAATGCAATAATAGCGCCCTTAACTGGCTGAGTTAGAACCTTGCCGTGGGACACCAATCCTCTGGATGTTAGACAAACATCAGCCCCATTTCTTTTAAAGTAATACCTTGAACATTTTCTCCCAGTTCTTTCAAGGACATGGGAACAGATTAGGGTGACAGAAGAGATGCAGAAATTGGGTTTAGGAAGAGAGACAACGAGAATTAAGATTGGTTCTAATTTCTGATAAAATGGTCCAGAGAACAAGTGTGGTGCTTTGGGAAGAGCACAAATCTTGGCAACATAAACTAAACCATCCTGGTGCTCAGTTTTCTCATCTGTATAATAGAAATAACAATACCCTATTTATTAGGATGTTTTTTAAGTGCCTAAAGTGTCTGGCACCACACCTGGCACGTTTTGTGTACTACTTATTTTTTAATTTATTTTTTTTTCTTTGTACATGTTTATGGAGTTTTTTGTTTGTTATTTCAATACATGAATGTATTGTGCAATGACATAATTAGGATATTTCGCATATCTATCACCTAAACGTTTATCATTTCTTTGTGGTTATAACATCCAAGACAATTTTTTCTGGTTATCTTGAAATATACAGTACAACATTATCAGCTACTGTCACCCTAGGGTACCAGAGCTTATTCTTCCTATCTAACTATAACTTTGTAACTTTGTACCAGTCTACAAACCTGTCCCACCCCTCCCTTCTCCCTGACTCTGGTAACTGCTATTCTACTCTCTCCATTTCTCTCTTTTTAGTTTACTTTTCTTAGTTGGCCCATGATAATTGTGTTTATTTATGGAGTACAATATGATAATTGGGTACACTGATACTGTGTGCAGTGATCATATCAGGGTGCTTAGTATATTCCTCTCAGCCAGAACAGAGACACGCACATCCTACATCTCACATCTTAATTCTTCTGTGGACATTTCAATCTTCCACAGCTTCTGTGCAAAAAAAGAGGTGCTTCCTGGGAGGAAATGACCCAGCACTGCACACACAACACCAGAAGTACCTATTTCTTGAAACAGAAGGAAGACGACAGCGGCATTTTCTCCTCCAGGGCAAAAGCACAAGTGTCCTCAATGTGATGCATCCGGCACTCCAAACCATGCAAAGTGGCTTTTATTAAGAATTTCTGGAAAAAAAATAAAACCATTCCCTCCTTTGACCCTAAAACATGAAACTTAACTGTGTTTTACAGGTTCAAAACAGTCCCATTTCTGCTCAGGTGTTTTGCCCAGAAAATATAATTGAAAACGCAAGTGCCTATGAAGGGTTTCAAGGAACAACTCTCACGCAACCACTGTGAATTGCCATGATGCTTTGTAAAAGAATAAGGCTCTCCTGTCCCGAGTGGTAGAAGACAGGAGCCCAGCTATGGTGGCTAGCCAGAGAGCAGCAGGATTGCTAGAGAGACAATTCTTTCAGCAGCAAGAGAACTTTCTCCAAAGACCCAACTTCTTGCCCCTTCCAGGACAAAGCCTGTGTGTTGCCCCCATCCTTGGCCTTCCTTCCTCCTAAACATTAGTCCCTCTTCAAACTTTATCTGATCAGAAGATCCCCAATGTACCCACATACCCCACATTCAGGAAACACTGGACATTTGTCTACTCCACAAACAATATTAACCGCTCCACCAGCACACTTTCGCACCTGCCATCCTTCCACTGAGAATGCTTTCTTTCTCTCCCTAGTAAACACCAACTCATCTTTCAAAATCCCAATCTTATCAAGATTTGATAGGAGGTAGCCTATCAAAGGCCATGAACGTGAGAGATTTGTTCTCTTCTTCCATTTCCAGTGGGAAGCAGAGGTCTTGGTTAGTGTCTCCTCTAAACACTCAAATCTTCCCTTGGATGGGCTCTTCCAAAGCCACCGCTGGAGGAACGAGCCAGCTCATTTTGGCTGTTAAACTAAGCAGCCTCTACCCTAACCTTTATCATTAGTAGATGGATATTTGTTTCTCCATCTGCTGCCTGTTTTGTCTCGTTTCTCAATTGGTTAAGAACTCAAGTGGGGAATGTGGAATGCTATATTTTGTGCTACCTGAAAGAATTCTAACAATTACATAGACAAATTGAAGTTATGTGGTGCATGAATTGCTTTGCCAGGCATTTCTGTTTTTGTGTGTGTGTGTGTGTCTGTTGTTTGTTTGTTTTTCACCTGTCTAGTTTTTATCCCTTATGTTGTAGCTACCTGTGATGGAGAGCATAAGAGAAGGGTGATTCGAAGTAAGGTGATGAGCTCAGTTGGGACAGGATGTGCCTGAGTAAGCAGCTCTAGAGCTCATGAGACAGATCGGTGCTGTGTGCATAGGAGACATTGGTGCATGGGTGGTAGCAGAAGCCATGAGTAGGGAATAGTGTTCCCCACACAAAAGGTGACGAAGATCTTTCCTCCCATTCTGAGAGCATCATGGTTTCAATCTGGAGGCTTCCTGCGGTGGCTGCTGTGACTTTTCCTAATGATGACCTTGCTTTCAGAATCCCGTAGATGGTAAGCCTGCTCCTCTGTCCTCTCAGGGAAGATGAGATTTCCCCCATTCCTTCTTCATCTCATTCTGTGACATCATACTGATGAGATTCAAGACCACAACCAGGACATCTCAGCAAACCTCCCTGGCAAGGCTTTAAGGCTTTAAGGTTTTAAGGCTTTTGCCAGTCTGTACATGCAGCTGCCATATCCCAACCCCACTCCCTCCTCCCAAGCTGAGACTTACCCATTGCCCTATGCTCTGATGGAATTCTCCGATTTTTCAGTTACGTAAGCCTCGGTCAGTAACAGTAGCCTGGCATAAGGGTAATGGTATAGGGGAAAGAAATCATGAGAAAGAACATCAGAGAACAAAAGTAGAGAGATAGAGAAAAGCCAGAACGAATTAAAAGGTTTAAAAAATGCAATTGGTGGGGAAATAATACAGTCAAATTAACCAAAACTGAATGCCTAATAAGTATGTCTAGCTCCAACTTTCCATCTCAAGACCCCTTCTTTATCCTTGTCCTGGTATCAACTTAAACACAGAGCCCAGTCTCTTCCTTTAATTGTTTTTCCCATGCAAAAGTGTACAAAATAAAACATAAAACAGAACAAAACAAAACAAAAAATAGAAGAATGTCTTCTCTGTGGCCCCAGAATGTTCCTGACCCTACTCACCTCCAACGCATTGAGCCCCTCCCATTTCATGGTCACTATTTCCCCTTTGTGGGGAAGAGCCATGATTTCCAGCCTCATCTTCTATTTCCATAGAGGGTAAAGATTTCTGCTCCCCCTCCCCACACAGGAAAAGGAGAAGCTAATCTAACGGATGAGAATCCAAGCCATTCAACTTTTACTTGGGGGAGAGGGGAGTTAATGTGTTAGAAGCAACATTTAATGCATGGTGCAGTCTCCCTCTGGCTCTCCTTCACTGCCTGAATCACGGATGTGAAAAGGAGCCCCTCCACTTCCACTCACCTGGGGTGAGCTGATCTTCTCAGGTCTTCCTTTGGATGGACAGTGAAGGCCTGAATGTTTCTCAAATGCTTGCTGAGTTTACAAGGTAGCTCAGCAATGCTACATGCAGCCGACTGGTGTCATCTGAATTAGAAGACCCACAGCTTCCCACAGATGGGCTCCAAGGGCTGGATGGCGGGAATAAGTACATACCCTACTTTGGCCTCAAGACCACATTCTCCGATATAGTTTACTATAAAGCTTGTTGTATGGGGCTTACTGAGCACTGAGGGTTTTGTTGTTTTTGTTGTTGTTTGTTTGTTTTTTGTCTCCATACTAGTGTTTTTCTTTTATCCTGACTTGGCTACCATGGATTTCTACTTGATTGGGTTAAAATATTGGTTCTCAACCTCCTGCATACCTCAGGATCATCAGGAGGGTTTGTTAAAACACTGAGTGCTAGACTCCACCCTCAGAGTTTCTGAATCAGCAGGTTGCAGTTGGGGTCTGAGAATGTGCATTTCTAACAAGTTCCCAGGAGCAGCTGCTGCTGATGGACTGGGGATCACACTTTAAGAACATTGGATTAAACACAGGAAGGGAGATAGGGTAGGATGTAAATTTTCATAACACTCACCATACTTGTAATTCCTTGTTGAATGGTATCTTCCCTCCACCAATTCCAGAAAGGCAGAGACCTTGTCTATCTTATTCACAACTGTGTCCCCAGTGCCTAGCACAAATTAGAAGCTCAAAGATTATGTGTTCACCTGTCCTTACTATTGGGACATCTCTATCACACAGAGCATTTGGCACTGCCACAAGGCAGTGAGGTATTATTACATGGCATTCTATGTGAGGGGCAGAGCCTACAGACTATAAAACTTTAGAGTGTCCACTCCTCAGAGACTCAATCTGTTTTCATGGGCACCATTGCCCCAGAGTGTCTATTTCTATTAAGACCTGCCCTAGGTAAAAAATGGCGAGGGGAAGAGGGACAGAAGAAGATATTTCCTTGCTTANACACACACACACACACACACACACACACACACACACACACACACAAACACACCCCTCATCCTGTCTATTCTTAACTCATGCTTCAGACCTGAAATCGAGCCTTATTTTCTCCAGGAAGCCTTATCTGACTTTCTGCCCATTAAATGCCCTCCTGCCCCTTCTCCTGGGCTCTGGTCACTACTGTCATTTTCATCCATCTGTGTGGTTATATGTTTATGATCTCTCTTCCCTGAGAAACTGGCTGCTTGCCACTAAGGGCAGGGACCACGTTTCTCATGGTCTCCACAGGGCCAAGCCCAGAACAGGGCCTCAGGAAAGATCGGCTGGATGGATGATTGGGGTGCTGCTCTGTGCCTCTGCCCTGAGGAGTGTGAGGCTGCAGGGGGTACAGATGAGCCCCGGTCCCACTGGTGCTCCTGGACACCTGCCCCATCCTACTCCTGAGACCGATGCCATGCCCCCATTCCACTGGGGCCTGACGGCACCATGAAGTGGCTCCTGAGATGAGCCAGGTTGCGTGGGCCCTGTGGTGTGTGTGCATGCACATGGCCCTGGGTGCATGCACGTGTGCGCGGAGGCCTCCGTGAGTAATTCCAGCGGTGCTTCCAAACACTGTATCTCCATGGAGAGGCCACCCCCACTCACCACAGTCCCAGGTGGCTGCCTCTGTCACCCCTTCTGGCTCCCCTCCTGGCTTCTCCGTGACCCCGATTCGACCCGCCTCACCTCCCACATCTGCAGAGCTCTGGCTTCTGAAAGCTCGGGGTTCAGGGGCCTCTCCCTAGACATACCTCTCCTTCAGGATTGGCTTCAGGTTCCAGCAGTGCTTGCTGAGGCCACATGGAAAGAATGGGTGCTGGTATGCAACACCCTGGGTTGGAATCTGGCTCCTGCACCCTGGTTGTGCAGTCTGAAGACAATAATACCTCACTGGGGGATCCAAAGTCTTTACTGTGGCCCCCAGGGCCCTACATGAGCTGCCCCTCCTCTTACGCCCTCCCCCTGGCTCCCTCTGCTCCAGCCACACTGGACCCCTTGCACTAATCCCCTCACCCAACACACACACACACACACACACACACACACACACACACACCTGTCCCACGCCCACTTCTGCACTCACCATTCCTCCACCTGGAATGCTCTTTCTCCACGTATCCACAAAGCTCACCCCTCACTTCTGCCCAAATATTGCTTTTCCAGAAAGCTTTTCCTGCCTACCCATCACACCCATTCTTCTTTACCAGCTTTAATTTGCTTCCAAGTAGGTATAGTTACCTGACCTTACATTATATATCCATTTGTCTATTGTCTGTCACCCCCGCTAGACTGGAGGCTCTACAAGGACCAGGATTTGGTCTTCTTTGCTGCTGTGTCCCAGAGCCTTGAGGTCCTGGCACATAGTTGGTGCTCAGTAAATATCTGTTTAGTGAATGAATGAGTGAACCTAAAGCATTCAGTCCAGAGCCTGGCCCTCAGTGATCAGTAGGGTAGCTGTCGCGGTTAGCACCACCATTCTTAACCGCGATGCGGAGTAGCAGCTTGGCAAACATTAGTATGCTCTGTGCTGGATAGTTCCACACATTTGATCGCTGTGGCTCTCACAATCAATTCCATGAGATAGTCACAATTATTATTATTTCCACTTTCAAAATAAGGGCATGAGGCTTTGAGAGGTGCGAGAGGTCTGTGAGGCTGGCCAGGTTAATGGGGTTGAAGTCCCAACTTCCAAGCCCATAGCTTGCTGCCAGCTGTGAGATCCCCACCTGCAAATACAGCAACATTGGGAGCCCTATTTAAACAGCAGCATGGAGCGGGGACTCCAGCCCCTAAGGAAGGAGGCAGCTCCATGCAGAGGAGAAAGGCTGGAGCCCCATGGTCCAGTCCCAGGTTGACCTTCTCCTTGCTGCATGACCTTGGACAAGCATCTGCCCGTCAGCACCCCAGCAGTGCAGGAAGAGGGGTCACTCAACCAGCCCGAGACCTCTTCCAGGTCTAATGTTCCCAAGTCTAAAAGGATGACCAGAAAGCGTGGGGCCAGGGTCTCTCATCCCTAACTCCCTCACCCAGGACCCAGCCCCCAGCACACACACACACACACACACACACACACACACACCACATCACACACGCACCACATTCCACATGTACACCAGGACCCCGTCAGGGGTAGGGAGAAGTTTGGCCTCCTTCTGGGGTGATTCCAAGGGCCCATTAAAGACTTCTCACCCCAAAAGCAGCCTTAATCAGCCTCAATTTCTTCATATGTAAAACAGGGCCATCACAAGCCCTGCCTACCCTCCTAGGGTTTGTATTCAAATGATTCAGAAGAGGGAGACAGCTTTTATGAGCTGTGCCCCCCCCCCCTTTTTTTTTTTTTTTT
>NW_007736592.1:0-1039 GCF_000696425.1 Galeopterus variegatus
GCGGGAGCGCCACCGCGCTTCCCAAGCGGTGCACTATAGCAGTGTGCCACCGGGCCGGCCCTGGCCAATATTGTTTTCAACTGTGCACTCCACTCCTTTTCTCCTGGCCATGTATTATTTGGAACAAATCCTGGATATTATATTATTATACTCATAAATATATATACATATATTTTAAAAGATGACCGGTAAGGGGATCTTAACCCTTGACTTGGTGTCATCAGCACCACGCTCTCCCAAGTGAGCTAACTGGCCATCCCTCACGCATAAATATTTTGATATGTATCTTTAAAATAAAAGGAAGGACTTTTAAAAAATTACATATACCGGCCTTTTTAAAACAAACTTTTATTATGAAAATTTGCAAGCACATTGGAAAGTAAAGAGAATAGAATAATTAACTCAATATACTCATCATCCAACTTCAATAATTGTCAGTATTTGCTCAATTTTTGTTATCTATATCCTTATACCACCACTTCTCCCAGATTATCTTGAAGGAAATCTCAAGCATTATATGTGTTCATCTTTACAAATGTCAATATCTAAAAGATGATAACTTACAAAATAATTCACACTTCCATTATCCATTATCAAAGCTAGACAATTTAACGGTAATTCCTTTTTATCATCAATTATCTTGCCAATATTTATATTACATTATTTTTTTTTTCAGTTAGTTTGAATTAGAGTCCTATATATTGCTATTAGTTGATAGATCTTTTAATTTAATATGTTGATTCTCACTCTTATTGGTAATGTGTCTTATAGTTTCCCACAGTCTGGATTTTGCTGCATCCCTATGTCATTATGTAAATATTCTCCATTCTCTTTATTTTCCTTAAATTAAAATTAAAGCTACAGGCTTATTCAGATTCAGGTTCTTTCTTATTCGTTTTAGGTAAGATTACTTTATAGGTGATGATGTACATTTCCATCAGGAGGTACATTAAGCCTGATAATCCAGTTGACTTTTTATTTTATTTTATTTTATTTTTATTTATTTATTTATTTTTTCCTTTTTGTCTTATTTCGTGTC
>NW_007736592.1:2516-3259 GCF_000696425.1 Galeopterus variegatus
TGCCTTGAAACTATTTAATGTTATATGGAAATTTAAAAAGATTCCTTTTTAACTTGATAGTTAGAGAAACTGGATATTTTCTTGTTTACAAAGATGCTTTGGGAAGCAGGATTCACAGTGATTGCTGATTTGGGGTCTTTGGGTTCACTTGTGAATCAGTTAAGATCAGCTTCACTGTGTAATTTTCAGAACATTTTAATGCATATATAAATAAGTATGTAGTCTTTATTTTTTAAATAAATGGGATCATACTACATATACTACCCTGTACCTTGCTTTTTTACTTACACAGTCTTGAAGATCTTTCCCTTTCAACACAGAGCTACCTCATTCTTATTAATGGCTGCACAACATTCTTCTTGATGAAATTCCTTAATTTATTATCCATGCTCTGGTGGCATTCAGTGGTTATTTCAATTTCGTTTTTGTTGTTTTCTATTCCAAACATTGCTACAGTAAACATTCTTGTGGGGTGGGTTGGTATATTCTTATTGTGAAAATAAACCTGTAGGATATGTTTATAAACTTTCTGAGTCAAAGGGTGTCTGCAGTTTGGATTATGAATGATGCTGCCAAATTGCCTCCTCTCCAGGCTATATGAAGTTGAACCCCTCCAGCAGTGTATAAGAATGTTGATTTCCCCACACCCCTGCCAACACTGTATTGCCACATTTTTTCATCTTTGTCAACATAATAGGTGAAAAACCATGCATTTTATTTTTTAATTTTTAATTTTTAATTTT
>NW_007736592.1:4339-6223 GCF_000696425.1 Galeopterus variegatus
TTATGCCCCTCATTCAATCTCACCCCTCCCCCCGCCCCCTCCCCCTTCTAATTACCCTATATTTCTTCTCTCCTTGTGAAAGAATGATGGTTACTCTGTTGATTTGTTGCCTAAATGATCTGTCCAATGCTAAGAGGTGTGATCAGGTCCCCCAATATTATTGTAGAGCTGATGCTTTTTCTGTTACTCTGGAATGGGCTTTGTGGAAAGAGACATCCTCTTCTTTTCTTTACTTCTGCTGGTGACTCTCCTTGTGTCAATGCACTCCAGTGGCTGGAAGACCATCTGTGTGGCAGTTGTGGTGTCTAGCTGCTTTCCCAGCAGCCATGGTTATTGTGGTGGCTGTGGTGGGCCACCCACTTGGAGGTGATGTCTTTGGCATGCTCCTTGGTGCTGGTGGTGTGCCTTGTTGTGGTGGGGTTTGGTCCCCAGATACATGCCTTGGGTCCCATGGCAGCCCCCGAGGTGCTGGTGCATTGTGTCTGGTTGTGGGAGGGGGCTCTGGTCCCTGGGTCCATGCCTTGGGACCCTGGGTGGGCCCTGAGGTGCTGGCGCAGTGTGCCACATTGTGGGAGGGGGTCCAGTCCCCAGCCTCATGCCTCAGGTCCCAGGCATGCCTCAAGGCACTGGTGATGTGCCTGGTTGAGGGGAGGGGGCTCCGGTCCCCAGCTCCAAACCTCACATCCCTGGGCAGACCCAAGAAGCTGGCGGTATATCTGAGCCAGAACTAATTTTTTTGTCTTTTGATTACTTCCAAAATGGAGAAACTTCCTGTTGGGACCAGTACTTTAGCTGTGTGGTTTAGCTAAATTGCTGTTTCCCTAGGGAAGGCTTTTTGTGTAGCACAGGTTATAATGGTTGACTTTATAGGTACTTCTGGCTCTCCAGAGACTCGGTGTACTTTCGTTGTGTAGTAACTCTGATCTGGGCCTGAGTTTTTCATCAAACTGCATCCCATGGAATTCTGTATTCCTGACCAGTCTCCTCTGAGTGGTCCTGTGTTGATTGGGGTGCCGATCAGCTGTCCTTGCTATGCACCAGGGGGCTCATCTCCCCCACTACCCATGCCGTAAACACTTCCAATGGGATGGGCCACACACCAGTCCCTTGCGATGACTCACCGGCCTCTGAATGGCTCCATTTTTTCAGTTGTTGTGGCTCATCACTCCTATGTGGGTCCATGGGAACCCTATTAGTGGTCTTGCTGGCTTGGGGGCCACCAAGGCCCTCTTCTCCTCTGCTGCCTCCAAGCAACTCCATCTGAAGGGCACAGCTGCAGCTTTTGCCAGCTCCTGCTCTGTGTGCTCAGCAGTTCCAGCCTTAAAGCGGCCATGGCACAAAATTGTTAGAGCAGTTTTTTCTTTCTTTCATCATGGCTTGTCCCACTTTCATGCACTCTGTAGGTCTCTCCTCCTCTTCCCCTGTGCTCTAGTGGCCCCAGCTTGGCTGTTGTTATTTTTTATATAGTTGTAAATTGGTTGATTTCTGGGAGACAGTGATGGTGGGGACCGTCTATTCCACCATCTTGACCAGAACTCAAAAACCATGTATTTTACAAGCATATGTTTACCACAAATGAAGCTCAGTATCTTTTAACATTATTTGTCATTTTGACTTATTCTGGGAACTGCCTGTTGGTATTCTTTGGCAATTTTCATATTTTCCATTGATTTAAAAGAACTCCATGAGCATTAAGAAAATCAGCCATTTCCTAGCAAATGCTGTAAATATTTTCTCCCTGTTTATCCCTTGATGAGTATGTTGATGATAATTTTTTGCCACCACACTTATGAGGTCAAATTTATTAGTGTTTTTCTTTTTTTTTTCCTTTTTTTTGTCTTTTTTCGTGTCCGGCAACGGACCGCAACCCTCAGTGTCGCGCCC
>NW_007736592.1:6894-10038 GCF_000696425.1 Galeopterus variegatus
GCAACGGGATCGCAACCCTCGGTGCTGCGCCTGCCCCTCGCTCAGCCAGTGAGCGGGAACCGGTCTGTATGTGGGATCCGAACCCTCGGCGGGAGCGCCGTCACACTCCCAAGCGGCGCACTGTAGCAGTGCACCACCGGGCCGGCCCATATTAGTGTTTTTCTTTATGGCTTCTGGGTCTTGAATCTTGCTCATAAATACTTTTCCCACTTCAGAAATTAATTTTGTTGTGTCCTAGTAGTCTCATGGTTTCCTTTATTAATGTTTAAATCTGGTATCCAAGGAAGGGATCTGGCTCTCTCCCTAAATGTGGCTAACATCCTCAAGAACTAAACTGTTGACCAGCCACCATTTATGGGGTCATTCATCTTTCCTTCCAATTTGGCATGCCACCTTTGTTACATGCTCTGTTCCCATATGCAGTTGGGTCTATGTCTAGGCTCTCTCTTCCTTTATTATTACATTTGCTCTGTTATCAAACTACTTTAATAACTATTTATTTAATATGTGAAACTATATTATTTTGTCAGTGTCCCCCCAAAAAAGTTATATTGAATTTTGAGATTAATTTAGATATAATTGACAGATAATGATATGAATCTTTCTGCCCGAGAAATGTCTTTAATATCAGTTTTAGAACCATCTCCAACCCCATCTGAAAAACTTTTCCTATTATTGATGGAGAAAATGCTTGTGCACCACAAGTTCCTGACTGCCAGGTTGGGACTCACAGTGGTGGAATGTTTTGATAGGAATTTTCTGTAGACATAATAATTCAGGTAAGGAATGATTTTATGAGAAAAATTTCAAGCATGATTACTTTTTTAAGGCCAGTCAAGGGCCAGCCCCATGGCGCACTCGGGAGAGTGTGGCGCTGGGAGCGCAGCGACGCTCCTGCCGTGGGTTCGTATCCTACATAGGACTGGCCGGTGTGCTCACTGGCTGAGCGTGGTGCAGGCGATACCACACCAAGGGTTGCGATCCCCTTCCCGGTCAAAAAAAAAAAAAAAAAGCCAGTCAAAAATTGTGCTTTATTTTTAAAAACATTTTCCCAGCTCATCTAGAAACAATATATGGACCAAATAAGTTAAGTGTTTCATACTGAGATTGTCTCTTAGCATGTTCAAGGGGGTTGTTAAAGACCACATGTTTCTTTGCTTCTATCACTGCTCTGGCTGTGTTTTGCGAATGAAGCACATGTGCTTTCCATTGCTGTCTCCAAAATATGCTTGCAAAGACAGCGAGGCATGGTCCTTGAAGAAGCTGATAGCATAGAAATATGCAATTTCAATATTATGTGGTCACGTACAATGGGAGATATTTGCAAGCAAAGAAGAGGAAGGAATATTCCTGGGGAGTACAGGGAAGCCATCCAGAGGAGGAAGTACATTTTTAAAGCAGAAACTTGAAGGAATTTTCAGAAGAAAGGGCATCCTAGGCAGAAGGAATAGCATTTGCAAAGACATAAGTGATAAGGGATAGTCAAGGACCTCCATGCAGTTCAGAATTACCACAAACTTGGAGGAGAAGAGGGAAATGGGTTAAATGAACCAAGGTCAGATCATGTGGACCTTGAAGGCCATGCTGGGTTGCTTAAAAGTCACCTGATAGTTGGGAGAGTGAGGGACAACATCTTAGAAGGTGGCAGTGGGGTGTTTGGGGTGGGGAATGAAGGATTATTCGAAGGCCATGCTTTTCTGCATGTTATGGTATCTGCCTCAGGGAATATAATATAAGCAGAAAGCCTTGGTGTGGTGGGAAAGCTTAGTAGCCCCAAATGGCTTGTGTGACTATAACTTCTGTTGAACCTAGTTTCTCAAGGGGCAACAACCGTTAAGAGACAGGACACTGTTCACAGTACAGTTTTTATTTTCTGAGAAACACAAGATGCAAGGCTAGGAGGGAACTTGAGGAGAAGGCAAGAGATGACAGTACATCTGCACGAAAGAGTGGCTTTCTTCTTCACAAAGGATTGCTGTGGTTTTTATTCACTGTTCCACCTTAAAATCTCTGAAACTTATAACAGCCGGCTTAAGTTCAATTAGGTGATTCACACGACCACTAGACCAACATCTGCACATGTCCACCAGAGCCACCTGCAGGCTCCTCTAATGCCCCAATGCGCTTCCAATACTGGGGCAAGACATTTCCATTCTAATCAGGAACTCAAAATCCTTCAAGACCTAAGTCATCTCTTACAGTGCAGAAGGATTTTATAGAGAATCCGGTATGGGCAGAATCCTAAGGAATTCATATCAAGAAATTTTGCGGCCAGCAAAGGTATCTATAAGGAACCTAGGCCTGCCTTGCAGATCTGGAGGAGTGGTAACTTGTGGGTCAGAATGAAGAAATGGTGCTCAATTCCTGTTGGCTTGCCTGTGTTTTCCCTTGCTTGGAGTGCCTGCAGTATTTGTATGACAGAAATGCCAAGCCACAGACTCCAAGAAGCACGAGAGAAAAAAGTATGTACAAAGCCGTCTGTGCTTCCGCTGAGCCGAGCGTTAGCCCCAGGAACTGAACCTCCTCTTCTCTCACGGGGCTGACACTGGGTCCAGCATCTAGGAGAGGACGACAGGGGGTTCACGCACAAGTGCTGATTTAGTCATGGTGACCCAAGATGAGGCCCAAGCTGTACCCCACAGCACCCTAAGTCTGCACAGCCAGTGTGAGTGTGCTGCCAAGGTGAAGGTGCCCATCCCCTCACTGTGTTAGCACCTGTGCATGAAGTTAGGCAGCGCTATTTTTAAACATCTCTCTCAGCAACTAGAATATAATCTACATTGGACAACTGACTTTCACTTTTGTATAGGAATTTATACTTTCAGTCATTCAACAAATACTGGGCACCTGCATTGTGCAGGCCACTGCACTTTCGCAGCCTTTCATTTGATCTTTGCAACTGCCCAGAAGCTTTTGCCAAGTTTCTTGCCTAAGGTTGCACAGCCAGTTAGTGGTAGGGCTGGAAGAAGAATCTGGACTTGCTCATTCTCATACTGGGCTCTGGGACCCTAGTGTTCTAGGTGCAGCCATCGACACTAAGTGTCCTTTGTTCCATCCCAAGACTGTCTGCAGCATTCAGTGGAAATAAATACTGGTTGAATGAATGCAGAGGATGGAGGGGCAGAAAGGAGGGTAATAAGCCAG
>NW_007736592.1:11291-11653 GCF_000696425.1 Galeopterus variegatus
GTCTGGGCATGAGCCTTCCTCGTCTCATAAGACAACTTTCTGCCAGGCCCACTGAAGCCAGGTCTGCCCAGAGCTCTCAAGGTGGGCTTCGGCTTTAGTTCTTTGAGAGAGCTGCCTCCTGCTATGCATGCTCTGGTTATTAGCAGGTCATCTGTGGCTCAAGCTGCAGAGCCACCAGCATCTTTCGAGAAAGGCTCAGCCCTGAGTGAGAATATGGAACATGGGTAGACTAAGCTAATCCCAAGGGATTACACTCCTCTGTGCACCTCAGGATATTGGTCTTGGTCAGTGCCTTAGAATGTTAGTGCTTCTCCCTATAGCAAATAAGAAGCCCTTAGATGGAAACGTCTTTTTTTTTTTTT
>NW_007736592.1:12763-14737 GCF_000696425.1 Galeopterus variegatus
GTGAGCCACGGGCCGGCCCCGGGAAAGACTTTTGCTGGGATAGAATTTTCAAATCGCTTCCTTTGGCCAGCACGTTGCTCGTTCTCTTAATCAGCGTGGCTTTCCGTCCTCTTACTTTCATTGTTCCATCCCAAATTGTTAGGGCTCAACTGAGGGTCTCAAGCTATTTCTTTTTCTTTTTTACAACTAATAATGAAATTTTATTTACTGAATATAGATTGATTCACAATGAAACTTTTGCTACCCTTGGTAAGCTTTTTAACCATTTATGTGACTTCTTACATCTATGTGGTTTTATTTCACAGTAGCAAGAATTCTCTTACCAGAGCGCTTTAACTTGCATAAATAATAAGATGAAAGAAAAATACATGAAGTCTCAACCTTTTGCTTTTGCCTGAACAAAGGACACTACAGACAAGCAGCCAGCCTATTCCTCCTGGCTCCTGCCCAGGCCGTCCTCAGGAGGGTGCTGCTGTTCAGAGACACCAGACATTAGGGAGGATCAAGGGGAGCAGATGACTCAGAGCAGGAACTAAGGTTTAGCTGTTGTAGGGCAACTGCACTTGCTTGCTGAGCTTAGATCTAGGAAGGAAAAACAGCAGCCCCAAGGAAAGGCTTAAACCCAACAGGAGGGACAAGCCTTATCATTGTCTTGTTACTGTGGCTGGGGGATGCAGTTCTACCCTCCTGTGGGAGTTGGCAGATGTTTCCAACAGCACAGGCATGTCGAGGAAGGGGCGGGAGAGCGAGGGGTGGGCCGGCCATACCTTTGAGGGCCTCGTTGATGTAACTGCGGAGGTAGTAGATCCTTGCGGTGTCGCTGAGGTCTTCTCCCCGCTGGGACACTCCATTCTCTGTTACATAAATTGGAGGGTTGTTGTACTCCTCCTTTAACCAGTTCAGGATCCTCCTGAAGCCAAAAGGTGTCATCTTCAGCCAGGAGGAGCCGGAGGCTGGCCAAGAGCGATCTGTGATGGTGGCAACTCCCCTACGAGTTCAAAAACTAAAGATTAGTCTCATTTTGTTAATTCCCAGGGGCCCTTTGCACAAAACACAAACCAAGATTTATATTAGGAAAAGCCTTAGGTTTTGTCTAGACTTGAGTCCTATCTACACCCAGAAAAATAAATCGCCTCAAATTCTCCTCTTTTCACTAGTTCTAGCTGCCCCACTCAGTGCTGGTGTGACTTTGGACAAGCTCTTTGTTCGCGTTCTCTACCTGTGCAGAGGCTGGTCTTGTTCAGGCGCCTACCCCTCCACGCTGTCTGTTGACAGGCAACACCTGTTTGGCTGGTCACAGATCCTTCAAACCCATTCTGGGCAGAGTGGGTCACAAACTCCTCATATTCAGGTTTGGTCACAGTTCCCCCATATGCAGGTCATGAGCTAGGTAATTAGGAAAAGATCCTGGGAGCTGCTAGCAAGGTTGACATGCCTTATTCAGACGTGAGCTCAGCTCCTAGCCTCCTAGTGGTATCAGAGCCGCTGTCCTTTATACTAGAGTCAGATAACTGAGGAACACCTGGGTGCACACACACAATTAATGTATTTATAACAGGCTGAGCCATGCTTGGTCAGTTACGAGTTGAGGGAGTTTGTCTCCATTTTCCTCACAACACCTCACACTAGATGTGAAGGGCTCCTGATGTCCCAGCTCCAGGCTTCCAATGAATGTGAGTGCTATGACTTCAGTAATGGGCTCCCCCAAGTCACTGGGTCACCTGTGTCTACTCAATGCCACACACAGATTGCAGGTCTGCCAAGGCACCAATATTTGTGTAATGACAGGGAGGAGACAGGCTGGGACCCACTTCAAGTGTCCAGAACCCTAACCTCTCTCTCCAGTGATGGACAAGGACAGGGGAACACCTTATGCCAAAGGACCACCTGCTGGGGGAGGACGCAGAGACTTAAATGTCTCGAGAGTCATACATTTCAAATAAGGACTGACATTTCCATACTTATACCCACATC
>NW_007736592.1:16004-16998 GCF_000696425.1 Galeopterus variegatus
ATACCAAGGTCAAGGGTTCAGAACCATCTACTGGCCAGGTGTCAAAAAGAAAGAAAAAGAAAAGGAACGAGATAATGTGTATATATATATATATATAATCTTGTGTTTTGTGATATATAATATGTAAATTATGTATAATATAATGTAAATATATTATATATAAAGAGAGATGTAGATAGATAGTATGCCCACATGTACATACACATATAACTTCTAAAATTACAGACACAAGAATTACCTAGTATTTTCTGTTTCCACCATTAACATATACTATTCATGTAATACAGAAATAACTGATCTTTTTCTTGGAAAAAAACTCCTTATTGTTATTTTCACTGAAATACATCTGAGAAGTGAAACAAATTTGTTAAAAAAAGAAAACTAAGGAAAGAAAAATATTTTTCTTGAAAATGTTTTAAAAAACCAGGCCCACCTGTTCAAATGGGAAGCACCTTGGAAACCCTAGTGTCGAATTGCTGTCAGCTTGCTATGCTTTCATCTGGGATGGCAGGAGCTGGTGAGCATGTTGCAAACCCTGGCATATGTGGCATAAGAAGACCCTATGCTGGGCCAAGGGACACCTTCCTGTCGTTTCCAAATTTGCTCCAGGTGCCTCATTGGCAGACTTACCTGTCTGCATCTAAGGAAGCGATGTCAGGATCATAGTTGAAGTTGTAGGCCAGGACAGTGGTATAGTAATTGAACCCAAAAAAGTCATAGGTGCCATTGATCCTCGTCTTCTCACTCTCCGTAAACTCCGGCAGCCTGGGTGGAAGGAGCCATTCAAGGTGGGGGCTTCAGGAAGAATTGTGCTTTGAGAAGGGAACGGCATGGGGCACAATTGGGGCAGTGCTCTCAGCTGATGCCCCCAATGAAGGGCAACTGGCCCAGAAGGAGGAGAGGCCCTTCAGGGGGTGCAGGAAGAACTGGAGGCTCCTCCCACCAGACCATAAACCTCCTGCCCTCAGTTGCTGCAAGCGCCTGTCTTCCTGTG
>NW_007736592.1:17280-19376 GCF_000696425.1 Galeopterus variegatus
ACACACACACACACACACACAATTTTTCTATTTACTTCACACAAACATATGCAAATTCTGATATTTACCATCTATGACAGATTTCAAAATCAAGAGCATGTGTGAGGTCCATACCTTGAGATGACTCTTTATGTTCATAAAGTGATAATATCTTCTACAATGTGTACTTTTATACTCTGCCCTTTAAACATCACTCTGCTTTGGTTGTAGTTTGTTGAGGTGTGCATCTTTTCCTCAGTAAGGAAAATTTTTATTAGTAAGGGAAATTTTTGCAAATTGAGTATTTGAAGTTTGGATTTCTCTGCTCTCATGATTTCACGGAACTTCACTTTTTTAACATGTAGATGGAGCATTTCCATGTACTCTGAGAAAAATTTTCTATAGAACTTGACTAACACGCACTTGCGGTTCGTACAGGTTCCTTTCAGCCAAATGCTGACTACACACAGGTGCTGACAGGGGGACTCCAGTGCTTCTGGTTTAGACGTTGCCTAGAGAAGCCCTGCTTAGGCCGCTGACACCTTCATCTTGACCTTTCTGCTACCATTAACCTGGGGAATCAAAGCCTTCCCTCTCTGGGGTTTCTGACATGTTGGGAGAAAACTAAAGCCCAGCTTCCTCACGGCCCTCACTCCTCTGCTCAGGAGTCCGCAGAGGCTCCTCGGGGCCTGTGCCACCACGGCCAAAGTCCTGTGCCTGCCTTCCAGGCCCTCCAGCATGTGGCCTTGGCCCCTCTGCTGACCTGAGCAGGTCTCCGTACTCTCAGTGGCACGCGCCCCACTCGTTTTTACCTCTAGGCCTGTACTCACACCCCTGCCCCTTGGATGGCATGAACCCTGCTCTCCCAGATTCTACTCATTGTCAAGGCTCAGATCTACTGATGCCCTCCTTGTCCATGGACTTTCCTAGGTCTACCCAGCCCACCCTGATCTCATCTTCTCAGTTTCCTTTCTAGTGAAGAAACTGGGGAATAGAATTCCATGGAGTGTTGTCTTCCCAGCTGGTCTGTCAGCAACTTGAGGAGCCAGACTTGGAATCCTCTCCCTACTTGGGTCCACGGGGCTTGGCCCTGAACTGGGCACACAGTAGGTGCTCAGGAAAATTGTGTGGATGAACCAGAGTGCTCACTTGCTTATCAGAGACCAGAGTTGGCAGATCAGACCTTTAGGCACGGCATGCTCAGCAGGACTTGCACTAAGCAGGCCAGTCCATGCGATGCAAGGTGGGAACTGGAGTTTTTAATCCTCACAGCTAGGCTATTTGGGGAAGTGAGGGGGAAGGACTCAAAAGCTGTATTAGGAATCCATACCTTCTGAATTCCTTTCCCTTTCCCCTGCCTATGGTCACATGAGCCACCCTGGAGCTTGTGGGAGGTCAGTGGCTTTCACATTGTGCCCTTCCACATACCACACCTCTGATGCCAGCTGGGCGGTCTTAAAGCAAGAGTGTGGGCCCTGGAGCAGGAGGCTTGTGTTCAAATCCCAGCCCCATCACTTAGTAGCTGGGTGATCCTGCTCTAATCTCTGTGCCTCAGTTCAGTCAACTTTAAGTAGGAAGGAAAGTACCAGGAGAAGGTTGATAAATGTTAGCTGTTGTTGATGTTGCTATTACCTCCTTGACAGAAGTGGGGTGGGCCAGGAAGTAGGGATGCTTTGGTGAAACCCTTGTCACCTGCTGGCCGAATAGTGAAAAGCACGTGCCTGGCAGTCACCCATTGCTATCCACATTCACTCAGAAGGTGACAATATAGGATGGGATGGGCTAGAGAATTTGTCCTGGGAGTGGGGTTGCTAAGAGGCAGTGCTCTTAGGGCAGTTCTGAAGTAAAACAGTAACAGCAACTGCCTTTTTTCAAGCACAAAGCAGTACCAGGTGCTGGGTTAGAGGTTTCCATACATGGTCACGTGTAATCTTCCCAATGAGCAAGGGAGCTCAGAGATGTGGTAGCTTACCTGAGACGTGGCTGTCTGACCCCAACGCCCAGGTGCTCACTGGTGTGGGTGTGAAGACCTTACCGAGAGTTGCTGAGTCCTGCGGCCAAGCTCCTGTCGCGGATCCGCGTCTTCATCTCTTCGCTGTAATCTCCATTCTTGTAAA
>NW_007736592.1:20638-22077 GCF_000696425.1 Galeopterus variegatus
AGGCAAAATACCCACAATAGAGTGTGCCTCAGGAGTTGACATTCTGGAGCTCTTTGGGGACCCACTGTGAAAGTCAGAGTTGGAGAATATAGCTGACGCAAACAGCTGACGTGGAGATTCCTCATGAGCCAATGCTATAAGAGCGGTTGCCTCTCATAATCTGAAGGAGTGATAAGCATGAGTGCCAAGCAAGGACCAATGGGAGATGCATGTGATAAAGATTTGATGGTCGTCTCTCTGCGGCTCTTTCCAGCTTTTACATGTGATCCTNCAGAGACACTCACAGGAGCCAGGGAAAAGCTGGGCCATGAAAGAGGGCCGTTCTTTTCCCTCTCTCCTCTTGTCAGTCACCCAGATTAAAGTATGAAAGAAAAAAGAAAGTACGGGTGGGCCATATTGTCACCTACCTACTATTAGTGTGTCTACTTCATAGGGGCAAAATTCCATGATCTAAATAAAGATGCATGTCTCTATTTTAAACTCATGGAATTGGCAAATTAGTGGCACCAGTGAGTTTCACAGAATCTAAAGCCCCCATTTTGAGGAATGCTAGGCTGGAGCAAATAAAATAGGATGGTGACACCTAGAGGTGAAGTGTGACATTGCAGCCTAGCTCTATTAGCTACTACAGTCAAACCAGAGAGACTAAAAAGATGGAATTTCTTTCTGAATTAACTTCAAATCAGTGTTACATCCATCAGTAAGGACTACAAGTCCAAGTAATCTTTTAAGATATAGAAGAAAATCCAGCCCACAAAAACATATCACAGTTCACAGGTGAGGAAACAAACAGGAGGTGATTTTCTCAAGCTCACAAAAAGGTAGTAACAAAACTGGGTATAGACGCTAAATCTTTGATTCTCAATCCAATTCTATTTCCATTAGACTACAACAAGAGGAAATCTGGACAATAGTAAGAACAGTACCCAGAGGAAAGACGGACCTGAACATGTCTCCTGGCTGCCTCCACATCCTCCTGGTTGGAGGGGTTTCTAGGCTCAGCCCATTCACTGTTGATGGTGATGGAAATGATGCCACCTTGACTGTCACGGTACACATCATCGTACAGATGCCAGACCTCAGCATGAGCCTTTAGGAGGTTGTGACCAACGATGTAGGGGGCAGTGCCAGGCCTAAAGGAGATTCCTGGAAACAGACACACGGATTTCAACAGAGAATGAATATGGCCGAGAGTGTTACTCCCTGCCTACAGCTGACCCCTCTGTCTCTGGGAGAAAGTGCAGACTTGGGCATTAGGAAGACTGGAATTCAAATCCTGGCTGTAGCTCTGAGTTGTCGGTCATGTAACACTGGGTGAGTAATTCAGCCTTTCAATTTCTTCCTCGGTAAAATGTGCAGCAGAGAGTACTTGTGAGAAAGAAATGAAACAGTGTATGTGAAGCACCCAGCAGCACTGTTCTGGCAGAGAAAAGGCACTC
>NW_007736592.1:22436-22894 GCF_000696425.1 Galeopterus variegatus
ATGTGATAAAGATTTGATGGTCGTCTCTCTGCGGCTCTTTCCAGCTTTTACATGTGATCCTGAGAAATCACATAGATAAACTCAAGTTTTTTCTCATAAGCTCATATTGGAGAAAAAGTAAACTGGATGGTTCTCTCGGGGTAAAGACAGGTCCACAATCCCTTATTCAAAACCCTTAGGGTCAGATGTGTTTTGGAATTAAACATTTTTTGTATCTGAGGAAAGTAATACATTGCATATAACACATGTTACGTATCACCCCAGCAGGCTCAGGACAACCCTTCATAGTCTAGCTCTCTAATATCTCTGAAGCAGAACTTATGAATGTTTATACCGAGTGGGATAAAGGCCATTAGCAGCCTCATGTTGGTTTGAGACAGGCTTCACGGTTATCAAATGAGCTCAGGTCAGCCAAATCGATTATCAGAAGTTTTGGGGTTTTGGAATTGTGGAATACA
>NW_007736592.1:23447-29886 GCF_000696425.1 Galeopterus variegatus
ACAGGCTTCACGGTTATCAAATGAGCTCAGGTCAGCCAAATCGATTATCAGAAGTTTTGGGGTTTTGGAATTGTGGAATACAGACTGTGGACCTGTACGGCTTGATGAAGTGTCCTTTCCTAGGTCGATTTGCCCATGTCCCTGATCTCGGAGAGCTTCCTACCTAAGGAGGGTCAGAGTCACAGAGCAAAGAAATAAAGTCATCCTGAGGTACTGAGAAGTGAAATCCATGTTTCACCAACATGGTGGAGGAAGGGAAGTCTCTGCAGCCTCGAGTAACAGGCAGGTTTCCAAGGCCCTGCCATGGGCCTTTTCTGGCTGCCTCCTCCCATGTCACCTGGATTTAGTGCCTGGACAGGCTAAGAACACCATTTTCCAAAGAGCTGATGAGGCAGGCTTGGACCTTTACCTGGAGCTCCTGTCCCATAGCCATAGCCCTGAGTAGCAATGACAAAGGGCTCATTCAGTGTGATCCAAAACTTCACCTTGTCCCCCAGCCTCTGGAAGAGCACATTCGCATACTCTTTGAACCGCTGCACGATGGTCTCATTCTCCCAGCCGCCAACATCCTGGAGCGCCTGGGGCAGGTCCCAGTGGTACATGGTCACCTGTGAAAAGGCCAGGTCAGCAGTTCCATCAATTGTGCCTTCCATCGGAAGCCATTGCCATTAGGCGCGCCAGCAGAAATGTCTTTTGCTGAAGCTGAGAATGAATTTGAGACAAAGAGCCTCAGAGATTTTTGTTTCTTTGGGGGAGGGGTAAGTTGCCTCTGTTGGGGGGATGGGACTGGACGGCTGGCAACCAAAGGTGAGAAGGAAGCTCTTTGGTGTTTTTTGAATTCTGCACCATGTGAATTTACTAACAATTCAAAAATCAGATTTGAAAACAGCATGTTGTTTACACAATAAATGCGCTCAAATGGCACAGCTGACTCCTGCATGTGGACTTTACCAGGCCTGGCCAGGCCACCCTCACCTGGGGCTTGATGTTGGCGGCCAGCAGTGCGTCGATGAGCCGCATGTAGTAGCTCAGCCCCGCTTCATTGATGTACGAGATGGTTCCATCAGGGAGGACACGAGACCAGGAGATGGAAAAGCGATAGTGGGACACGCCCAGGTTCTGCAGGGCAACGAGATCTTCAGCAATCTTGTGATAACTGTCACAGGCCACGTCTCCGTTGTCGTCATTCGAAATCTTCAGGGGTGTGTGAGAAAACGTGTCCCAAATACTGAGTCCTTTGCCATCTGCTCTCCACGCACCTTCGGGACACGCCCAGGTTCTGCAGGGCAACGAGATCTTCAGCAATCTTGTGATAACTGTCACAGGCCACGTCTCCATTGTCGTCATTCCAAATCCTCAGTGGTGTGTGAGAAAACGTGTCCCAAATACTGAGTCCTTTGCCATCTGCTCTCCACGCACCTTCAATCTCAAGATGACAAGAAATAGTCCTAAGTCATTCTGTCAAGCACTCACAGGTTCCTTTCTCTCAGTGGGTAAGTACCAAGTCGGGACGTTTCTCAGCATCTCCCCTTCTGTGAGCCTTCTCTGGCCAGCCCTCTAGTTTCTGAACCCCCACAGCTTTCTGTACAGCTCTCTGGACACATGCATGACACTGCACTGTACTATGGTGTGTTTGCTGGCTGGCTTCACAGGAGGCCATGAGGTCTGGGCATCGTGTCTTTCCTCTCAGTGTCCCAGCAATTATTGCAGCAGTGCCTGGGGCCTGGTGGGTACTCGCTGAAGGTTTGAATGAACAATTCCTTGTCCCCCACTCTTAATCATGACCAAACAAGTTGAGATGATGCCAGGTATGTAGGCAGAATTTCTAATCAGGACATATATCACTGTTTCTGTGCGTCCTCCCTCTCTGGCCACCTACCCTGTGGGAAAAGTCACCACAAGCCACAGGAAAAATGCCTAGCTATAGTCCTACTTGGTCTGACAGGAGCAATTTCTGTAGTTTACTTTAAAACACTTCAGCATGCTTCAGTATACATGGTATGATATTATGTGACTGGCTGCAGCTAAGACGGTGCTGGCATTCTAATTGAGAACACACTTCCTATCTGGGGCCAAGGTTGAGAACCTGCTACAGAGGATTCTGTCTGCCTGATATACAGCAGAATCCTGCCTCTGGAATCCTGGCATTTGCCTGGAGTGAACCTTTCACATAAGGTGTAGGTCAGGCTCCTAAGCACCTGAGAGGACTGAGAGCTGGGTTTCCTTGTTTCCACAGAACAGCATACCTGAACAGTTTTTGTGTTTGCCTGCTAATTAATATTTACTTAAGAAATGTCAGCATATGGCAGAATTTGGCCCCAAACTCTCATTACAACCTGGAATTGTGGTTGTCGGGGAGTACCTAACCCTTACCGACCTCTGAAATATTTTCAGCAGTTGTGGTCATCTAGAAAATCCCCCATGGGCTGAGCGCACCTGAGGTCGGGTCAGCTCACACCACTGGCCCTGCCCAGCAGGTCCCCCAAGGGCAAACAGAGCCCCAGTCCTGTTACCAGAGAAAATAGAGGAGGCAGGAGACGGAAAGCAGGGACCCACGCCTAACTGCCGGGAAGTCACTCTTTGCTTTTTATCCTTCATTTTTCCAGGAAAAATAAAGCCATGGTATTTTCTGCATTAGTGAGCCTCATTGGGCATGAATAAGGAAGGTGACAGTATGATGTTGTTAGGACATCAAGAAAAGCCCAGGCCCACGTTTAGAGCCAATTCGAGCAAACCGCCTGCTTGGAATAGACTAGCTCTTTGCCTAAGTGTTTCTATCCAGGCTCCATCTGCGCCATCTGGCCCTGCAAACCTCCAACTCAGCACTGCCCGCCTGACTGTCGTGTTCAGACCAATTAGGGATGTGAAGGAGCTGGCTGTTCGGGAAGAGGTCCCAAGTCCCCTGTGTGGCCCTCCACAAGGTCTGCTGGAATCCCCTGCTTATGTTCCTACCCCTCACCCCTAGGCAACAAGCCCAGATCCTGGGCATAGCAGGTAGGCAGCGAATGGTGTCAAACCGCCCTGAACGCCTCACCTGATATGATGCGGAAGCTGCACTCCAGATGAAGCCCTCGGGAAAATGTCCATATAGAAACTCATCCTCCCTGGGCATTGGCATGCCGTTGTTGGTGATGACCTCTGTGTAGTATGTGGCAGAGGCTCTTGCTGTGCGAGGCCTGCTCACGTCATCAAAGTCAACCTGGTACAGTCCAAACTTGACTGTGTAGCCATGCAGCCACTCAAAGTTGTCCATCAGAGACCAGGCGGCATACCCTCGAAGGTCTACACCATCGAGCCTGTAGGCTGGGAACATTCCAAAGGAGAGCTTTACACCGGGAGGCAGGATCTCCAGGAAGCCCAGCCGAGCGCTGGCTCCTTAACTCAAGGCCATGGTCCTAACCCACTGGCTTGTGTACAAAGGAACGTATGCCCTGAGAGATGAACTGATGGTCTTGGTGATCTTACTCTTTACCAGCACTGATGACCCTGCAGCAAGTATTAATGACCGATCTGTGCAAACTCAAATTCTTCTGTTGGGGTAAAGAAACATGTCTCAAATTGAAGAGCCTCAGCCCACCTTAGAAGGTAAGCATAGAATGTTCTGGAGTGCAGTGAACACCCCAGAATATAAACTCCACTGGGGCAGAAATTTAGGTTTTGTTCACTGCTGGATTCCCAGCACCTGGTATAGAACTCGTCACAGGGTTGTTAATAATGAATGAATGTACCCGTGAAATACCTCTTGTGGGGAGTCTGTCTGTGTACATTTTTGCTTTTTCTCTGGGGAGATAAACACAGCTTTTTTTTCAGTGTGTTGAGAGACATATAATGCCCAAACAGGTAAAGAATTATGGAGTTAGGGCATAAGAGGGAGACTTGTCGCCGGTTTGTCAACCAGCCTGCCAAACTATTTCAGGCAGGTGACCTGTGAAATGTTGGAAGTCTTTGAAGGGGAATGGAGTCTTCACGTACCTTTCAGAGCTTCGTTGATGTAGGTTTTATGGTAAAATATCCTGTCGGTATCCTCCACGTCCAGACTTGTCAGCCCTGCTCCGTTTTCGGTGATGTAAATGGGGATGTCACCATACTCTTCTTTGATCCAGTTCAGCAGTCTCCGCATCCCCCAGGGTGCAGCTCTGTTCAAAGCTGTGGAAGGCCACGAAGTGTCCTCCTCCTCGGTCATCTCCTGGTCGTCTTCGTAGGAGGGTGGGTTTAGCCTGGGTGTCTTATGCTGCACGATTCTGGAGGAGTAGGTGTTGAGGCAGAAGACGTCAGCCGTAGCCCTGATGTAGTTCTTCTCTTCCTCAGTGAAGCTTGGCAGGCGGGTGGTGGCTAACTGTTGTAGCTCGCTCCTGTTCCCCACCTTCCACTTCATGGCATCAGGATAGTCTCCGTTTCTAAAAATGGGGTGGGCGAACCAGCCCAGGGAGAACTGCAGCGTTCGGTCAGCTGCTTCCACGTCTCTCGGGACCCCCGGTGACTTGGGCTCTGCCCAGCGTGCACTGAGGCTCAGTGAGATGACTCCATTCTGCTTTGGTCTGTATTTCTCATCGTAAGTATGGTAGGCTCTGGCATGAGCCTTGAGCACTGCATGGCCGATGCTATAAGGTGCCCAGCCTGGGTCCTTCACCCCTGGGGGAAAATCCCCCGAGCCATAACCCAGCCATGCCTGGTATGCGGGCTCGTTAAAGGTCATCCAGAACTTGACTCTGTCACCAAAGGTCTGGAAACAAAAGTCTGCATAGCTGTCAAACAACTCAACCAAGGAAGGATTCTCCCAGCCTCCAATGTCCTGGAGGGCCTGGGGCAGGTCCCAGTGGAACAGTGTCACCATGGGAGAGATGTTGCTTGCCACCAGCCCATCGATTAGCCTGTTGTAATAATCAACACCATGACTGTTGACAGAACTGTTTCTCCCAGTGGGGAAAATCCGAGACCAGGACAGTGAGAAGCGATAGGCATTCACCTTCAAAGCACGAAGCATATTCAGGTCGGCATCCAGTTGGTTATAGCTGTCACAGGCTATGTCTCCGGTTGCATTGTCTTTCACGTTGCTCCCTGGTGTGTGGGTAAAGTTATCCCAAATGCTGGGGCCTTTGCCATCAGCGTCCCAAGCTCCTTCGATCTGATAGGCTGATGTGGAGACGCCCCAGAGAAAGTCTTCCCGGAACGTGCCGTGATAGAACAGGTCTCTTTCAAACTCAGATTGGTTGGAGAACTTTTCCCAAACTACTTTAGCCTTGGAGGGCACCTCAGATGGAAAAGTGAAGGCTCTGATTTTGGAGCGGAAGGTTGCTGTATTAGGGGGTGCTTGTCTTTTTGCTTCCTTGGTGAGGAAACCGTTCTTTTCGATGACGTTGGTGAAAAAGTAAGCAGATCTCCTGGGCGTCCTTGGCTTACTGCTGTCGTTGAAGTTAACGTGGTGCAGTCCGAACCTCTGGCTGTACCCGGAGGGGCCTTCGAAGCCGTCAATGAGGGAACGAGCAATGTAAGAACGAACATCCACGGAGTCCTCCTTGACAGCTACAAGCAAAAATGAAATTTGGAGTTACTTTTAAGAAAAAGTATTTTTAGGGGCCGGCCTGGTGGCGGCAAGCAAAAATGAAATTTGGAGTTACTTTTAAGAAAAAGTACTTTTAAATTTTTATTAAGAATTTATGCCACTCTTCTTCCAGATGTCTCATGTGTGGACATGAGGCTTAGCCCTCTAATGCTACCCTGTCACTAGCCTTGAGGATGAAATTAATACAAAGAGGAAGTCAGAGCCAAGAATCACAAGGAAGTAGGGCTATCTACTGGATTAAGTCATTATTGAGCCTGTCTTACCTCTAAATTTCTAGTCTCTGTAGGTAATGGGGCTAATTGCCAGAAAACAGACTTTAGGAGATTGGAAAAAAAGGCGGCGGGTCTGGAGCGCCCGCGTCAGGAAACAGCGCGATCCTGAGAGCTGTGTGCTGTGATACCAGAGTATTGACTGCATTTCCAAGAGCAACAAAGGATGAATAAATCTTTCAACAACGATCCTACATTGACCAACAAGCGGCAGCGTGTTCGAGGTTTTGGGGCCGACACTGAAGAGGTCTCCTGAGAGCGCCCAAGCCCGGCCGCGGGAACGAACGAGCGATCAGCCCAGTCATCAAAGGCACGGAAAGCCAGCAAAGGTTTCCACAAAGGCAGAGAGAAGCTCGTCAGACTGCCACAGTTTGGAGGTGACTTGGGTTGCCTCAATAAATTTAACCCTTTTTCCCCAGAATGAATAAAAGGAAAACTCAGGAGGCCCCCACAAAACATTAGGTCACTTCTGGGGCCATAAATCTCAATCCAAAGGAGTATCCCTGTCTTAAAATAAATGATAGAATGTGTCCCATCTGCTACCATCACCATGCCCTTATATAGGACACATAAATCATTTAATCTTTAAAAAAAGTGCTTTCCTTTT
>NW_007736592.1:30941-32162 GCF_000696425.1 Galeopterus variegatus
CTTGTTTTTAGCAGACCGTGCAAGCTCTCCACAAATATACTGATTATGTAAGAGGTTGGCAAAGTTGGTCATTCATTCAATAAATAAGTTAGTATGTGTCCACTTTGTCCCAGGCTTGTGCCAGGCCCTGAGGACACAAAGGTGAATAAAATCGTCATAGCTTAGTGGGTAGAGTGATGAACTGAGCCAGAAGGAGAAAGGCCTCTGGTTCTACTCATTGTGATTTGGGCGTGTCACTTAATCTCTCAGCATTAATTTTCACAGTTGCCCCATTAGGACAATATCTGCCCCTACTTATTGTACAAGGCTCTTTCAAGAAGCACTTGAGAGAATGTCCCAAAGATATTCCAAGAACAAGATTACAGGATTGTGGCTGATGCTGTGATAAGGACAAGGGAAGTATAGAGAGGGTGTCTGACCTCAGCAACGGTGGGATGTGTGTCTCCATTCCTCCCTGCTGTGTCCAGGGCAGGCAGGTATCCCAGAGCAAATCCTTCCCTCTGAATTTAGTCAAGGCCTAAAAACTTCTCAACACAGCCCACTGGGCAAANCACCATGCCCTTATATAGGACACATAAATCATTTAATCTTTAAAAAAAGTGCTTTCCTTTTTCTTATTTACATTTTGTAATATTGCGATAAGTTGATAATACATTCCATATAAAAAAAGTAGTAATAAAGTTGACAACATGTATTCCTTGGTGTAGTGGTTGAATGGTGGCCCCCAGAAGATTTGTCTGAGTCCTAAGCCCCAGGACCAGTGAATATAAGCTTTATTGGAGACAGGGTCTTTGCACGTGTAATTAACTTAATGATCTCAAGTTGAGATCATCCTGGGTTAACCGGGTAGGCCCTAAATCCAATGACACATGTCCTTATAAGACACACAGACGAGAAGGTCATGTGAAAATGAGGCAGAAGTTGGAGTGATGCAGCCACAAGCCAAGGAATGTCAGGAGCCACCGGATGCTAGAAGAGGCAAGGAAGGATTCTCTCCTAGAAGGTTGCTAGGGAGAACAGCCCTACCAACACCTTGATTTTGGACTTCTGGCCTCCAGAATTGTGAGAGAATAAATTTCTGTTGTTTTAAGCCACTGAGTCTGTGGTAATTTGTTACAGCAGCCCCAGGAAACTAATACACCTGGCTCATGTCTAATTTGCCAGACAGTCTTGTGAGTCAATCAACAACCACAGCCAAAGTAATAAGGCAAAGTCTCTGGG
>NW_007736592.1:33846-35459 GCF_000696425.1 Galeopterus variegatus
CCTTTTCACCCTATATTGCAATTCTCTGTCTGTGTCCCTCTGTAGACTGTGTGTTCTCTTTGGAAAGGACAATGTTTGTTTATTACTGTACCCCTACTGTCTTGCATAGTCTGGCACATTATGGGCACTGAATGGAGATTTGTTGAATAAATGCTCTAAAAGATGATGAGGCTTGATGATTGAATAGGACTCAGATGGGCAGAATGAAGAAAGGAGGCATTCTAGCAACTAAGAACATAGGAGCAAAGACATGATTCTTCTGGAAAGAGAGTTAGGAGGCCGATGTGAAGGACTCCCCCTATGACTACCCAAACTGCCTTTCTTCACTTCATTTCCCTGGGAGACTGTCTTTGTCTCATTAAATGAATCTGAAGACTCGGAGGAGAAGTACCACCCACCTTGAAATCCCCAGCATATCCTATGGTCTTACCCTTGAGCACCTCGTTGATATATTGATTGAAGTATTCTACTCTCAAGGAATCATCGAGGAGATTTTCACTTTCTCCTATGGGCATGCCATTACCAGCCACGTAGATTGGAACTTTTCCTCTTGTGTATTCCAAGGATACAAACTGCAACAGCCTCCTTATACCCCAAGGCACCACACGAATCCAAGGGGATGAGGTCTGGGGCCATGCAGGGTCCATGTGTTGGGAGAAGCCTCCGATGGAATCATAGCTAGGGGTGCAGGAGTCTTGTTGGGCCTTGCTGATGAGGCGAGAGGTATAATGAGACAGACCCAGAAAATCAGCAGAGCCTTTCAGGAGCTGCTTCTCTGCCTCCGTGAACTCAGGAAGCTGGGCCACAGGACTGGGGCACTGTTTGTTCATCTGTTGGATCTGGGCCCTCAGGGTGGCTGGGTAATCTCCATCCACAAATACGGGGTGTGCAAACCAGCCCAGCATGAAGTGCAAGAAGCGCTCAGAGGCTGTCAGATCCTCTGGCCTCTCTGGAGACAGGGGTTCTGCCCAGTCTGAGTTCAGCACGATGCCCACACGCCCCTGCTGCTGTGGGCGATGGTGACTGTTGTAGTGGTGCCAAGTTCTGGCATGAGCCTTGAGGACCAAGTGAGCCACCTTGTGAGGAAGACAGAAGAAATACGGTGCTTAGTAACAACAACAATGTCAGCAATACGACCAACGAGACAATAACAAGTCAACAACACAATGTGAACAATTTAACACAAATGTCACCAATATGAGCAAGTCAGTAAAGACAACACTGAAATGTTAATGTCAACAAGATCAACACTAATGTAAACAAAAACATCAAGTCATCACAAGTCAACAAGTCAATACCAATGTCAATGATGCCAGCAAGTCATCAACAACAACGTTGGTGTCGACATCATCAACACCTAAGTCAACAACATCACTGATGTCAACCTCAATACGTCACCAACAACGTCGGTAACAATGTCAGCATGTCAACACCAACATCATCAATGAAGTCAACAGGTCAACAACAAGTCAACAACAACATCTACCAAGTAACAACAACATCGGCAACCACATGAACAAGAACAACGAGCAGCTCATAACAGCAAGGTCTTGGCTTTGGATCCCTGTACTGGCGAGACACCCCAAAAAACAAAAACAAAAAAACAACTCACA
>NW_007736592.1:36376-47393 GCF_000696425.1 Galeopterus variegatus
TGAGAACAGAGAACACAGGCAGTCTGACTCCAGGCCTGTTATTATCACTCACAATGCTGTTGTGCCTCTGTCCTTAATACGTGCTTGTTGACCGATCAGTCTATGGGGTGGCTGGGATTAGTTTAAAATTAACACACAAGGAAAAGGACCACTCTTTCTAGCCTACCTGTTTCTATTTCTACTTAATAAAATCTAGGAGGAAAAACCACAGCTAGGAATCTCTTTGTAGACTTGACCCATGGTCTTATAAAAGTCAACAGCTTTCCTTGGTGGAGCATCATGGAAACATAGGGGTTAAAGTAGGAGTCTGGAGTATAACAAGCTTAGATTCAAACCTTGACTCTGCCACTAACTTCCTCTGTAAACTTGGACAATCTGTTCTCTCATCTTCAGCTTCCTTGTCTGCAAGAAGCTGGTGATTATGGATCCACCTGGGAGGATTACATGAGATAAGTGTATAGAAAGCACCAAGTAGAAATGTGGAGTGCAGGAGTGAGCTTCCTAAATCTTAGCTCCCTTCCTTCCTTGTTATCATCTGAAGATGATGACACTTATGCTTGAAGAATTTCATGTCAAAATATGACCTAGTAATGGAAACTCCTGGCTGCTTCCCATGTCCCACAAACTAGTCCTTAACTGGCTCCTGAACTCCATCAGCAAACCGTCCTTCTTTCCAAAAGGCAGAAATGCTTCCCTTGTAAACTAGTCAGTGTCAGGCAGGGTTCCTCAATGGAGTCTTAGACAGTAACATGAAAAGTGCCAATGACATGATGTCAAGTGAACAATGAGCACTAAACCGAGTTGCACTGTGATAGCACCATAAATGCAAAGACGTCAAGACTGGAAGGAAACACTGGAAGAATAACGAGAGAAATCTCTTCTCTGAAACTTTCTCTTCATAGTTGCTATGGGCTGAATCGTGTCCCCCAAAATTTGTATGTTGAAGCCCTAACCCCCAATGTGATGGTATCTGGAGATTGGGCCTTTGGAAGGTGATTAGGTTTAGGTGAGATGATGACGGTCGGGCCCTCATGATGAGATTAGTGTCCTTATAAGAAGAAATCCCAGAGCTCACGTGCGCTCGCTCTCTCTGTCTCGCTGTGTCTGTCTCTCTGTCTCTCTCTCTTTACCATGTGAGGGTACAGCAGGACAATGCAGTCCAGGAAAAGAGCCCAAGCACGTTAGCACCTGACTCTTGAACTTCTGGCCTTGAGAACTGTGAGAAATAAATGTCCGTTGTTTAAGCCACCAATCTATGGTATTCTGTTATAACAGCCTGAGCTGATGAAGACAATGGTATTTTAATGCTTTAACTTCCAAATAAAAACAAGAATTAAAGGATAAAAGTGAAGTGACCTTCTCATCAAAGTCTCTGTAAAAAATATCTAAGGAGTCACAGTTCCAGAGATAAGAAAAGCCTAAGAAAAAAATCTTTTGGATGAGTATTACGACAGGGGGACAACAGAAAACTTCAAACTTCCGTTTTCAGACAGGTTGTCTCTCCGTGTGTGTGGTCGCTTGCAGTGGAAGAGCAAAACGGAAGCCTCGACTCATGTACTATAACTTTTGGCATTTTCATTGAGCCATTTATTCACAGTGTTCCACGTAACCCTAATAGTGGACATTCTGACTTGTTCTCTAACTTTGTTATGTGTGTTAGTCTCATCTCTCCCGAAAGGTTATATCACGTCAAGAGCATAGCTGTGCATCCCTCCTTCACACCTAGCACAGGCACGGGAAATTCTCAAGTTCTCATATTTCAGAAGAAAACCCAAGTTGTGTCCAGGGAAAGCCAGACATGTCTGTACTCAAGAACGCTACCAGGGAAAGCTGGTGGGTTTTCTGGGAGATTCTGAAGGAAAGAGGAAATGATGGGGAGGACCCATATTAAGCCATTTAAAATTTTATCTCCAGCATATACATCTCCTTTTGGGTGAAAAGATACCCTGACTGTCCTCTGGAAAGCCAGTCCCACTCTCCCTCTCCCCACCTCCTCACCTCTCAGCCAGTGTGTTGAGGGGTAGAGCATGGGACCTTGACCCAAACCAGTCACCACATTCCCCTAGCCAAGACCCAGAGATGGGCGTGTGTGAGTTGTGTCTCTTTAGAGACCAGGAGACACAGGAAGACTTTTGCTGCGAACACCAGGGCAGAGGCGAGCTTTTGCTCCTGCTGGTCTTGAATTACAAAAGCAGGGCTGCTGCCATGTGGCTACCAGGGAGCCTAGAGAAGGAGAACCATTGGGTCCTGGTGACACCGTGGGTGATCTGATCAAGCTCCACCCTGATGAAGCTAAAACCAAGACTTTGCATTTTCCTGAACTCATAAATTCCCTCCTTCCTTAAGTCAGTTGGGTTGGTGTTCTTTCACTTGCCGCTAAGAGTCTTAGGTGACATGGGGAGCTTGTTTTGGGGTGAATACATCTTGGGCCCAAATCCTAGCTTCCACTGGCAACCCACTGGCCATGTCCCCATGAGCACATTTTTGTCTCCCTGAGCCCCAATTCCCACATCCATCAGTGCTGTTCTGAGGATGGAACAACTATTTTTATGGTACCAGCACAGTGTCTGGACAAAATAAGGTGATTAACAATTTATGGTTCCTTTCCTCCCTCTGAGTCCCTTTGAAGAACAAAAACTAAAGACTGGCTGATGGGAATGAGACAGATCGAATGACTTTATTCCAGCTAAATGTCCTTCCTCCTCAATTAGTAGGAGCTGCAGGATGAGAAGTACCTTAAAAGAGGCCACCCCTGGGTCAGAGATGCCTGGTGCATGCTGGCCGGTGCCATAGCCTGCATAGCTCATCACCCATGGCTCGTGGAAGGTCACCCACAGCTTCACGCGGTCCCCAAAAGTGGAGAAGCAGAAGGCCGCATAGTCCAGAAAGGCGTCCACCACACTCTCGTTCTGCCACCCGCCATGATCCTGCAGGGCCTGAGGCAGGTCCCAGTGGAACAGTGTGGCCATGGGCTGGATGTGTGCGTCCAGCAGGCTGTCGATCAGCTCGTTGTAGTAGGTGACGCCTTGCAGGCTGGGGCTGCTCCCATACCCGGTGGGGAAGATCCGGGACCAGGAAATGGAGAACTTGTACACCTGAGCCTGGAGGCCACGAAGCAGGGCGACGTCAGAGGCCCACTTGTGGTAACTGTCACTGGCCACCTCTGGCGTCGCTTGGCTCTCGGCAGTGTGCAGGTGCCCGTAGTGGTCCCAGACACTCGCCCCTCTTCCTCCCTCGGCCCAGCCTCCTTCCACGCTAAAGGCTGCTGTGGAGACACCCCACAGGAAGCCATCGGGGAAAACATCCTGCAGGAAAGCATCTCTTTCCACCCTGGACTGGTTAGCAAATGTTTCCCACACTCTCTGGTAGGCCGAGCCGGGAGATAAGGAGCCGACCGGTGCTTCAGGGTCCTGTTGCTGATCAGTCTGAAGGGCAAGGCTGTCGGTAAGAGAACAAGATGTGCTGTGGGAATGGAATGACAGAAAGGGACATAATAATGAATGACTCTGTGAGTTACAAACGTCCCCTACTGATGAATAGTGGCAATGTATTTAATCAGTAAGGATTCCAGAAACACTGAGTCAGAAAGCATATCCACAAAGTTATGGGCAAGAACTGACTAGTAGGTGGGAAAATTATTATTATTACCCACTTTTAGGTGAGTTATTTGCTCTTGCATGAGTAAAAACAGTAACAATGCCACTGCTGTTCTCTGTGTTAGATCACCCTTTGTGGAGGATACCAACATTAATAAAGAAAATGTATTTCACAGGGCCTAACTTATAGCTTAGTGGGGCCACAGCCCTGTAGTTTCAGGAATAGCCTAACCTTTTAGTATTGCACATAGAAATGCTAAGCTTGGCAAAAACAGAAAACTTTCCCAGGACTAAAGTCTCTGTTGTAGATAAAAATATTGTAACACAGCAAAAATGCTTGGTCTAAGGGCAGTCGTCTTTGGTGCAGCTAAACCTAATGATGGGAAAGTATGTGAGCTAAAAACTTCAAGGTTGTTAGTTGGGGGATGTTCCACATCTCGCCTCTAGCTGTTTCTTTGACTTTCTTGGGGAAGTGAGTGTTGCCATGATGAATATCTCATTGGTCTTTTTGTAACCACCTATGTTCCTTTTCTGTGACTTTCTTGCCTGGACAATAAATACTGGGAGAAAAGGTAATTCAGGGTTACTCCTAAGAATTCTTCTGGCTTGAAGAAATTGTTTCTGGGATTAACCCTTTTGGGCCTCTCACTGCTCTGGAGAAATGGGCTTTGAATAATCCTTTGCATCTCCATCACCCTGGGAGAGGTGACAACCCTTAAATTATGTCTTCAGTTCTGGTGTCACACTTCATTCTTCTTATAATTTGTTGTTTATAAAACATAGTTAATAATAATGATGACTTCAATTTATTGGGCCTCAATTTTGTGCTGGCCACCGTGATGAGAATGTATGTATATTACCTCATCTAATTTTCACAACAAATTTATGAGATAGGTACTACAATTATTTATCCTTATCATACAAAGGAGGAAACTCAGACTTATGAGAATAAGTAACTTCCAGCCTCAGGGAGCCAGCAGATATTTACCAGCTGGTACAGAATTATTTAAACAATTGAACTACTGGTACAGCTCTACTGTTTAAGTGAATCTACTAAATTTCAACCCTGGCTAGAGCCTACTTTCTTTGTCACGCTGCCTGGATTTCAGGCATAATGGCAGGAGCTCAAGCATTTCTCCTGGGTCCTGGGGAAGAAGCCCTGTTAAGGCTGGCAAAGCAACAAGATAGGAGCCTGGATTCCTGATGATTACAAGTAATGTCTCCTTGAACACATGGCTTACAGGTGGTGGAGCACAGAGTCCACCACTATAACGACTATACCACCATGTGTGTGTGTAGGTGTTTATGTGCATGTGTACATGTGTGTATATATGTGTGTGTGTATATATCTGTATGTGTACAGATGGTCCCCAAATTACAATGTTTCAACTTAAATTTTTTTGACTTTACAATGGTGCAAAAGCAATGTGCATTCAGTAGAAACCATATGTACTTCAAGTACCCATACAACTGCTTTGTTTTTTGCTTTCAGTACATTAGTCAGTAAATTGCATAAGATATTCAACACATTATTATAAAACAAGTTTTGTGTTAGATGATCTTGTGCAAGGCTACGGTAATGTTAAGTGTTCTGAGCACATTTAAGGCAGGCTAGCTAAGTGATGATGTTCAGTAGGTTAGGTGTATTAAGTGCATTTTCGACTTACGGGGTTATCGGGACAAAACACCTTCGTAAGTTGAGGAGCATCTGTACATACCTAAAATAAAATATCACATAAAACTGCTATCCTTATATAGAATGTAATGTCGGAACATAGCCTGATATTTCTATTTTATTCTAGTCTGTTTCTCTCCATCTTCCTCTCTCTTCTTCCTTTGATTTATTTATGTAGTTTTGGTTTCCAATCTGTAAAACTGATTTCATAATAAACCAGTCATGCCCTGCAGCAGCCCACAGCATGCTGCAAGTTGCACCCAGCAGATGGCCACCATGAAGAGGAGTTGGCAGAACTGGGTGTGGTGGTCTGAAGATGGGAACAAGGAGGACAAGGGCACCTCCCTGTCCGAGGGCCATGGTGAGGAGAGGAGATGATGCTCAGAGTGCAGAGACGGTAGAAGTGACAGGGACACTGCAGAGGGGCCAGCCTCACAAGGAGTGAAGCCTGGGCTCAATGTGGCCCCACAAGAGGGACCTTCCAGACAGAAGCACCTCCTGTTTTACTCAGCATCAACTCTCCATATTTGCTCGAACTGTGGTGAGAGGAATTGATCATCTAGAGCTGTGGACTATCCAAAACTTATGCATGACTCTGAAGCACAATTGGGATGCAGGTGATGACTGCTTGGTGCTCAGCCTCAGTTGTACATATGTGCACATACACACAAGCCTCAGTTGTACATACATGCACATAAAAACAAGCCTTCACTATACATACATGTGCATACACACAAGCTTCAGGTGTACACACGTGTATAAACAGAATCTCAGCTGTAAATGCATGCACATAACACAAGCCTCAGCTGTACATACATGTACATAAACAAAGCCTCAGCTGTATGTGCATGTATATAACAAAAGCCTCAGCTGTACATACTTGAGCATAAACATAAGCCACAGCTGTCCATACATGCACATAAACACAAGCCTCAGTTGTACTTACATGGTATAAACACACACCTCAGCTGTACAGACTTGCACAGAAAGATAAGCCTCAACTATACACATATGGCCTAAACATAAGCCTGAGCTGTACATAAATGCACATAAACACAAGCCTCAGCTGTCCATACATGCACATAAACACAGCCTCAGCTGTCCATACATGCACATAAACATAAGCCTCAGCTGTACATACACGCACATAAACACAAGCCAAGGCTGTACACACATGGCATAAACACAAGCCTCAGCTGTCCATACATGCACATAAACACAAGCCTCAGCTGTCCATACATGCACATAAACATAAGCCTCAGCTGTACATACATGCACATAAACATAAGCCTCAGCTGTACATACAAGCACATAAACACAAGCCAAGGCTGTACACACATGGCATAAACACAAGCCTCAGCTGCTCTTAACCTCACTCTGACTCAACTCACCTAACCCTCTCCTGTCCTCCTGGCTGGATGAAAAGAAATCTGAAGAAATAAATAAGCCGTTCCGGGATAAAATGGAACTTGCCGCACAGTTCTTGGAGCCGGGAGGCCTGGATTTGCCTAACTTGGGAAGAGATTCAACACACAAAGGAGCCTCAGGCTCTATGCCCAGTGCTCCCACCTACTCCTCCTTCAGCCAATCTGCCTCAGAGCAGCCCAGATAATGCTCTTTTCTCCCTTGGCTGGGGCACAGTGCTTTGTGTTTCCTGCTGCACTCTGTGATGATGCTTTGTGGGCCTCTCTGTCTCACCTGTGAGGTCTAAAATTCTTGAGGAAGAAAACTATGTTGGTCTTCGCTGAACTCTCTCCACCTGCACCTACTCCAGCAGGTTCTCTATCCACGTCCACCTGAGAAGGGCCCTGACTGTCAGCTTAATGTGAGCCAAGGTTGGACCTTCCCTTCAGGTGAAGTACCACTAGGTCAGACATTAGAGAGAAAACCTCAGAGCTGGTGTCACCTGTGTTTTGTAATTTTTGACTGTGATTTTGAAGTCATTGGCCTCTTAAGGAACTCATCTTATTATGGCCTCTTGAGTTTTCTCTCCCTAAGGCATAGCCTGGCACTTCTCGGCTGACTCTAACTGTGGCTGGGGAGCAGTTCTGACCTGTCTGTCCATTGCACTGTTTGCACTGCCAGACAAACCCTGATGGACAGCCACTGTGCAGGGCCTGTTGATTTGGAGTGAGTTGAGAGGATGACAATAAAAGGAGGTTATGGCTCAGGACAGCCGAGTACTGGAAGAGGAAAGGTACAAAGAGGTGTTGGCATTGAAGTTTATGAAATGTCAGAGGTGGGTGACAAGGAGAACTCTAGCCAAATGTCTGGAAGCCACATGATTGTCTCCAGCCATTGTCATACATGTGCATACACACAAGCTTCAGGTGTACACACGTGTATAAACAGAATCTCAGCTGTAAATGCATGCACATAACACAAGCCTCAGCTGTACATACATGTACATAAACAAAGCCTCAGCTGTATGTGCATGTATATAACAAAAGCCTCAGCTGTACATACTTGAGCATAAACATAAGCCACAGCTGTCCATACATGCACATAAACACAAGCCTCAGTTGTACTTACATGGTATAAACACACACCTCAGCTGTACAGACTTGCACAGAAAGATAAGCCTCAACTATACACATATGGCCTAAACATAAGCCTGAGCTGTACATAAATGCACATAAACACAAGCCTCAGCTGTCCATACATGCACATAAACACAAGCCTCAGTTGTACTTACATGGTATAAACACACACCTCAGCTGTACAGACTTGCACAGAAAGATAAGCCTCAACTATACACATATGGCCTAAACATAAGCCTGAGCTGTACATAAATGCACATAAACACAAGCCTCAGCTGTCCATACATGCACATAAACACAAGCCTCCCAGAGTAAGGCTCGGTGAGAGACAAGTTCTCCCTGTTTTCCCTCTGAGCCTTCCTCTTGCGTCCACTGAATGGCCAAAGAAACTCACTGGCCCAAGAGGTGATGACAGCAGTCTTAGGAGATTACACAAGTGAAAGAAATTCTACAAATATCAGTTATTAATAGCTCAGCTGACACGCTGACATTACCTTGTCTTAGAACTTGATGAACAACTCAGGAATGCATTAATATCAAGCCCAATGATGAGCCCTGGGTCTTTATTTATGGCTGTAAGAGAAGAAGTTTAATTAACTCTGTGTGAAGCCCCACGGAGAACGTGCATGTCTGGAAGCAACAGCTTTCCTCATTCGTTTGCCTACCATCAGCAAAGGACTTAAGGATGTCAGAAGTGATTTCTACCTGCTTAGGACTGAAAACGTGGTTCTCAAACATCAGCGGGAATCAAAATCACCTTTGGGTAAAACACAAAATGCTGAGGCCACACTCAGAGTTTCTGGTCAGGTAGGTCTGAGGTGGGGCCCAAGAATATTCTTTTCTAACATTTCCCAGTTGATGCTGATGCTGATACTGCTGAGCTGGAAACCACAACTTTGATAATGATTGATTTAGAAGAACTCAAACATCAGAAAGCTGTGGAAGTTTAAATATTGGGATGAAATATAGATAAACATAAAAGTTACCATCTTAACCATGTAGAAAGGGTGGGATGTAAGAACAAAAATCATTATGCCATCAAAGGTGAGTTAGGGGGAGGGGTATTAAGTGGCTTGTCTATGGAGGAGCTTCAGGAGGCCCTGGAGCCAGCCAGGCTCTGGAGGGGTTACAGGGGGTGGAAAGGACAATACCAACTTCACCCTTTCTCTGGTCTATGGATGAGGGTGACAACTGATACTCAGGGCACTCGGGCACAGGCCCCTTGGCAGTCTGAAGCGGCCTCCAGTCTCCATGTCTCAAGAGGCCCTACCTCTCCCCTGACTGGATTGGACCTGGAGCCACCACCTGATCCACGGCCAACCAATTATATTCATGCTCAAGAATGTGAGGTATAAATTCATGCTCAAGAAGAGACACTGAGAAAATAAATGGTCTGTGAGCTGTTAGTTCTAGACCTGGAGGTTCTTAGTATTTTGGTCAGGTGCCTGCAAGCATCATGTGCAAGCTGGGGCTTTGGGTCAAGGGTAAGCAGAGGGCTGGCTGGAGAGACAGAGAGGCATGAGGCAGCCCTGCTGAGAGGGGAGGGGATGGCAGACCTTGGAGGCAGAGCTGATAGAAGTGGGACAGACAGGCAAAGATCCATTTCCATGCTTATACCTCAATTTGAGGCCTGACGGTCTTTATTTCCATAAGAGGCATCCTGGTATGGAACCTCTCTTCTTCCTTGGTTCAGTGGGAGCTCGTTGCGAGGGACCATCAGTAGGAAAGCAGAAAAGACTAAACCCATCTGGGGTAGTCTCTCAGACCAGACCTGCTCCTGTGTCCTTCCTCCCATTGGAGCCCCAGACAATGCTACCCACCAAGCCAATGGGCCTAATGTCACTCCGCACCTCTCCTGTGTTGGTCCACTCACCTTGGAGAAGGCTGAAGAGCAGCCTGGCTGGGCTCTCCCTGGAGGGAGGGCAGTCCTGGAGTGTTAGGCTGAAGATGAAAACTTTCACTTTTGGCTCAATGGTCTGAAAAAGATAAAGACCAGCAAATGAACTGAAGCTGCCTAGAAAGCATCTTTTGATAATAGGAACAGACTTTCAAGATGAGAAGCTACAAACACTTGATCTGGCTTTGGAAATGACTTTTAGCCATCTCAGTTAATAAAGGGGGCTGACTTTACACTCTGTGAGAGAAAGATCCACTTTTCAAAAACACAGGCTCCCCTCCCCACTGACCACCACCAAAGGGACACCTTCACCTATTCCTCATCACAGGCTACAAGGCATCTCTTAAGCCAGACACGGTGTCAGGATCAGGAACAAGGCCAACGACTCACATCAGGAGCTCACGTTCCTTAAGAAGCTTAGTCAAGATGCACCATCCCCATATATATTGATGTCTGGGGTTTGCTTCATTATAATCAAGTTTGGGAGAGAAAAGATAGGGGTACAGGTGAAACAGGATCAGCCATGCATTGACAGCTTTTGAAGCTGGCAGTGGCTTCATAAGGGTTTGTTATACTTTTCTACTTTTGTATATGTTTTAAATTTTCTATAATAAAAAGTTAAAGGAGCTGTCATCACTAAAATTGCAGCAGGTTAATCCCGTCCCCCGCTTCGACCCCCTCTCCCCACTTCTAGTTATTTCAGTAGCAAGTGTAATAGTTCCATCCTGACATATTGTGTGCCTTCACTTTAAACCACCTTTTTTAGGAAGTTGGGACTTGGTCATTTTTCCCACACTAACATTTTCTCCTCCGAGCAGTTAAAGGCTATTACAAGATGCCAATAACAACTGCTTAAGAAGGAGCCAGGCATGTTCTTTACTTTCTCGTGGCTGCTTATAAATGTCCTTTCTTACAGATGAGGCCTCTGAGGCTCTGAGAAGCCGAGAGAGTTGCCCATGACCACACAGCTAGTTGAGCTGTGCCTCCACGCCACTCTGATTCTTCCCTGAGCCGAGTCAGTGCAGGACAGCCAATGACTGAGGGGGCCATGCTTAGAGTTTTTCCTTTATAAGAAATCAATAAGGGCCGGCCCAGTGGCTCACTCGGGAGAGTGCGGTGCTGATAACACCAAGGCCCCGGGTTCGGATCCCATATAGGGATGGTCGGTTCGCTCACTGGCTGGGCGTGGTGCTGACAACACCAAGTCAAGGGTTAAGATCCCCTTACCGGTCATCTTTAAAACAAACAAAAAAAAAGACAAAGAATTCTCAGTTCCTGGTTTTAAAAACTTATACTATAAAATAAAACC
>NW_007736592.1:48393-51223 GCF_000696425.1 Galeopterus variegatus
CCAAGTCAAGGGTTAAGATCCCCTTACCGGTCATCTTTTAAAAAAAAAAAAAAAAAGAAATCAATAAGCAGGGGGGTGGCTGTGACACCCCAAGCCTGGAGATCTGGAGCCCGGAAGCCCCCATCCTGCCTTCTGCTGAGGGGAGAATTCCTTGGGTGAGCAGAGCTTTTTCTAAGTGGGTGTGGAACCCAATGGTTGCCCCCTGCAGAATCAGAACCTGTGGACATGCCGGGCTCCTCATTGAGGTGCTTGGCCTGAAGATATTTCCAGGCCCTAAGACACCTGTGTGTCAGTGGGCATGGCAGCTGAAGGTCCCTGCCTGAGGCTCAGAGAGGGGGGTGCAGGAGCTCTGGGGAGAGCGGAGGGAAAGCGAGCCGGCGTCTGCTGCTCCCTGCACTCCTCCACCCTCTTCCCTGCAGCCCATCTGAAGAGGTGCCTTGAAGAGGAGGATGGGGGACTGGGATCAGGAGGGAAGGTAGTTGGGAAGGAAGCTGTGGGCAGCACAATTCAGGCCCCTGTGGACACAACTCAGGGAGGACTCAGCTGTTTTTCCTGTGCCGTGTGTGGTAACTGTGCATGGGAAATGCTACCAGGCACGGAACCACGATCCCAGAGAGGGACAACAGTCTCCTCTCCGGCTCAGCTGGAAGCTGTCATTCTGAATTTCTGGGGCTGCATCTGAGCTGTCAAGTGCAACATCTGAAATTAAATTCCTTCCCAAGGAAAGGAAAGGAATAAAGGACTGTTGCAGGTTTAATAAATGGCTGCTAGGTTTGTTTAGGGAGAGTTTTACCATTTAGCTGGCCAGCTATGAGGTTTCACAGCTGTACCAGACGCTGGCAGGAGTGGGTCTTCTTGAAAATGTTTTGGTATGAAAAAGGAAGCACTGTAAACCACATCCTCAAGAACGACCAGTGCCAACACTCCTGTTTACTGACTCTCAGAGGCCTGCCCCATCTGCATAACTGAGATGGTTTTAAAACGTCAGTGGTATCTGAATTCATTAGCTTAGCAACACGCTCTGGTTTAATTCCTTGAGGAGGACAAAAGACAGATTTAGTTATTGTGGGTACAAGCAAAATTCAAAGATACCACATGCTGTTTAAGGCCCAGAAATCTCATCAGCAAGTCCACAAGTGCAGGCTTTGGGTCCCAAGCTAGTTCAGGTTCAGAAGAGAAAGTGTTTACAAAAACAACTAAAATCATATGTGATTCAAAAAAATAACACCCTCATTATAAGTCTCTCAACACCTTGGATTTATTTATGTTTGGAGAGGCAGTGTGGAGTCTCCAAATGAGAAAGCCCTGTTCATATCCCACCCTTGACGCTCACTACCTAGAGTCTGACCTGGATTAAGTTTCTTAATCCTTGGGATGTGCTGTGAGGAGTATAGATGGTGTCTGGCATAAGTGAGTACTAAAATCATATAGCTATTACTCAAATATCTTGTGACCGTATCTATTGTCTTTGATGACATCATCTTATTATTTGTAGATAATAAAAGCAGCAGTATCTACACAGGCAGCTGGAAGCACACATGTAGAGGATTCTTAAAGCAAATGTACTTCACAGGGCCTGGTTTTACAAAGCCTTGCAGTTTCAAATATTGACCTTGCAGAGGACTGGAAATTTTCCTCAGGCTACAAAGTCTCTGGTGTAAGAAAAAGAATTCCAACACAGCAAGGTTGCTGGCTCAAAGACAGACCAGTTACTAATTGATGTGTAAAGATACTGGAAAATTGCTGGAGGGAGAAGGAATGTTTGCTAAGGTCAAGCCTTTGTTGGTGCATCACTTAATTGTCTAATGGAATGTCATCTGACTTGTTTCACTGAAAGTTACCGGCCTATATTGTTAAACTATAACCACACCTATGTTCTCTTTCTGTAACTTCCTGGTCTGGAAAATAAATGCAGAAAGAGAACCCAATTTGGGGTTAATTTCCCAAGAAAGGGATGCCTCTCGCTTGAGGGTTCTAGGGAAGTTAACCTCTTTAGGGCTTCTCACTGCTCAGAAGAAATGGGCTTTGAGTAATCCTTTGCAGCTCCATCACCCAGGGGAAGTGGGGTGACAAATCCGTGTGGGGCAAAGCAACACACACAAATTTGGGGATTAGACTAATGCTAATTTGTCCATTTCAAGCCTCCTGCATCAAATAAAATGGAGTTTCTACATAGCAGAAGTGCTGAGCAATTTACGATTTGAGCATGCTGTTTAAATGAGTAATTCCTCAGAAAAACCATCCTTCGTGGTAGTGAAGGTGGTGGGCTTCAAACCAGGAGGCATACAGTAGGGGCTGCTCCATTGGCATTGTTAGAGGCACAAAGCTGAAAATAGAGGGAGTGGGTTTGTGTCCAAACCTGCAGAGGCAAGAGGTCAAACGTGGGTGAATTCCAGTAGTCAGCCCACAGGAGAGGCCCACAAGAAGGAAGCTCTTCATGGTTAACTATGGGAAGACTTCTGGGACTTAAAAGGTCCAGGAGAACCACTGGGTATAATCACTAATACCCTACTAGGAGATGATGGAATAGTTGGGACTCCAGTGAATTAATCAAGTCGCACAGCAGTGACCAAGCATGCGAAAGAAACCTAATAGTTGGATTGAGGGTTCTTATACTTTCTATAATGGGCCAGAATCATTAGACTTGAGAAAAACAATACTGGGCACAGGAAGAAGTGTCCTGGGTTGCTGGAATGTCCCGAAGCTGGGATCTGATTTTGTAGGCTAGGGTGAATTTTTTTTTAAATTGGGGTGAAATACACATAACATAAAATTTACCACTTAACCGTTTTTAAGTGTGCAGTTAAGTGGTATAAGTTTGATTCATGTT
>NW_007736592.1:53120-53338 GCF_000696425.1 Galeopterus variegatus
CCCATCCCAGTTCGCCCTAGCCTGGTGCACTCTATGAACCAACAACACAACTCTCATGCCCTAGTCATCGACATCCCATCCATACTCTGATAAAGGACGTAGACCTCTGCCCTGTCTTTGGCCTGCATGTGTTTGAAGAACTTCACATGCACAGAGTCTAACTCATGAAGACACCACTGTGCTCCACTCCCCATTTCCTAGCGAGGCTGGCTGTGGAC
>NW_007736592.1:55326-59236 GCF_000696425.1 Galeopterus variegatus
TTCCCTCAGAGATTCAGAGTCAGCTGACTGAGATGGGCTGGGAACATGCCTTTTAACACAGCTCCAGGTAATTCTGATGCAGTGATCTTCAGAACACAATTTGAGAAACGCTGCCTTGGAGTTGGGGTTCCTCAGTTGTTTTGTATTGCTATCGAACTCTTTGATGCACATAAATCATCACACACTGGACTGTATGTTCCTTGAGGGCAAAAACAAACATTTGTTTAATCTCTCCAAGTATCAAGCTTAGGACTGGATGCACAGAATGTGCTCAGACCTGTGATTTGGAAACCCTAAACAAAAATAGAATAAAACCAGAGTTGGAGACTTAAACTCCAGGTCTATATGACGGACTTCTCTCTTTTGTCCAAATTCTCTACAGGAAGAAGGTATTGCCAGCCAGTGAAACCACCGCTAACAACCACAATCAAGCACAACAGTGCTTATTTTGATAAGCTTAGTGGAATTTTGAGTTCCTCTGAATAGGGAAAATTATTCAGACATTCAGTCCTCAATTTTGTAAGATAATTTCATTTTTGTAGTTATTCACTGATGGTGCCTGATGGATCCATTTACTTTCCAAAGATTTCCATGCTTCAGCAGACTCCCTAAAGAGAGTGAAAAGACAAGACAGAAACTGGAAGACTGTCATCACATATAACCAATACAGATTAGATTCAAAAACATATTTAAAAAGTCGTCCAAGTTAATAAGAAAAAGACAAGCAATTCAACACATTCATAGATAAAAGACATAACAGGAATTTCACAGAAGAGGAAATAAATATGGCTAATAAATACTTGAAAGCATGCTCAGCCTGAAGAGTAATCAGGTAAGTAAGATCATAAAAAAATACATTTACATCCACTAGATGGGCAAAAATTTAGAATTCTGTCAATGACAAGTATCGGAGGGGTCAACAAGAACTCTTCTACATTGTTCATGGGAATGTAAGTTGGTGAGGGTGTAGGGCCACTGCAGCTCTCACATATACTACTGGTGGGAGCGTAAAACAGTATAACTACTTTGGAAAACTGTTTGGCAGTTTCCTCAAAAGTCAAACACATGTCTACCCTATCACCCAGCAATTCCACTCCTAGGTACTTATCCAAGAGAAATGAAAACATATGTCCACACAAACACTTGTACAAGAATATTCATAACGTTTTCCTTTGTAATACACAAAAATCGAAAAAAGTTCATGTGCCCTCAACAAGTGAACATATAAACAAACTGTGGTATATCTATGACAGAATACTACTCAGAAGACAAAAGGAGCAAACTACTAATACAGAAACAAAATGAATGAACCATGCAAACATAATGCTAATTGAAAGAGACAGATACAAACATCATATATTGTATGATTCCATTCATATGTATGGCAATAGAAAACAGATCAGTGGTTGCTCCCAGAGGTAGGGATTGATTAGGAAGGAACAAGAGGGAATTTTCTGAGGTGTTGGTTAATGTCACATCATAATAGGGATGAGGGTTAAACAGGTGTATGTGTTTGTCAAAACTAACCAAACTGTAAAACTAAGACCTATGCATTTCTCAGGGGCTGGCTGGTTAGCTCAGCTGGTTAGAGTGAGACCTTTTAAATGAAGGTCAAATGTTTGGATTCCCAGGCCAGCCAGCTGCCAAAGAGATGAAAAAGATCTATGCATTTCACTATATGTAAATCATACCTTAACAAGAAAAATTCTTAGGAAAAAAACAAAACTGCATTTCATATTGTTTATTTTCTTTTCCTTTTTTTTTTTTTTTAAAGATGACCCAAGGGGATCCTAATCCTTAACTTGGTGTTGTCAGCATCACACTCTCCCAAGTGAGCCATAGGCCGGCCCTATATTATTTTCTAATTGATAGTAAATGGGAACTTACTTATTATATTTTTTAAAAAACATGGTGAATGTGCTTCATTTGCTAAAATGCTACCTTTCATGTAATTGAAAACATTAATAATTTGAAATATTTGGCTTTGTACCAGTATATTGTGAACACCAATGCAGAAAAGGCCATGGAATGACAAATAATAAACAGAATATTTAGCACAGCAGCAACGTGGGGTGGGGTGGAGGACACTGGGAAATGAGATAGGGGAGGAATATACCGAGATATAAGCTATGCTACAGTTTCCTTGTTTTGTCTTATAAACCCTCACCCCTCCCACCTATATTTCTTTAAAATTTTTAAAGATGTAATTTATATACCATAAATTCACCACTTTAAAGTATATAATTCAGTAGTTTTTAGTTATATTCACAAAGCTATGCAACCATGTCCACTATCTAATTCCAGAATATTTTTATCTCCCCAAAAGAAATCCATACCCATTAGCAGTTACTCTCCACTCTTTCCTCTACTCCTAGACAACTGCTAATCTACTTTAGTATCTCTATAGATTTGCCTATTCTGGACATTTAATGTAAAGGGAATCATATAGTATGTGTCTTTTGTAACTGGCTACTTTCACTTAGCATATTTTCAAGTTTCATCCATGTCATAGCATGTTTCAGTACTTCATTCCCTTTTATGGCTGAATAATATTCCATTGTATGGATATATAACATGTGTTTATGCATCAGCTGATCAACATTAGGGTTCTTTTCACTTTTGGTTATTCTGAGTAATGCTGCTAATAATATGCTATGAATGTTTGTGTACAGGTTTCTGTCTGGACATTTGCTTTCATTTCTCTAGGGTATGTACTTAGAAGAATTGTTAAACCAATGGTAACTGTAACATTTATCTTTTTGAGGAACAAAAAGATAACTGCCAGACTGTTTTCCAAAGTGATATATCATAGTTCATTCCCACCAGCACTGCATGCAAGGTCCAGTTTCACCACATCGTCACCAACACGTGCTATTGTCTGTTCATTTTACTACAGTTGTCCTAGATATTGTGAAATGGTACTGTTATATTTTAATTGTTGGATTGAGTGGTTGCTTCATGGGTATTTGTTACAGCACTTTGCTTTTAACCAACATATGTTATATAACTTTTTGGGGAAAATTACATGATATATTTTCAAAAGAACAGGTAGTTAGGATTGGACTTAAAAGGAAGTGGGGAAAGAAAAAAAGAAAGAAAACCACCTTTGGAAGAGTAAGGAGACTGAAAAACAGAATTTATGTTGTCTTGCATGTTATCAGGGGCAGATAACCTGATGACATTGATGAAACAAAAAACGAAGGATGGGAGGAATGAGTAGATAGGAGGAAGGGAAATATGAGTTTCAAAAGAATCTTTGAGGCCGAGCCCGTGGCGCACTCGGGATAGTGTGGCGCTGGGAGCGCAGCGTTGCTTCCGCCACGGGTTCGGATCCTATATAGGGATGACCGGTGCGCTCACAGCGCTCGCTGGCTGAGCGCGGTGCGGCCAGTCTCAAAAAGGACAAAAAAAAAAAAAAAAAGAATCTTTGGTCATCTGATGGAGATTAAAAATGAAATATACAAAACATTTTAATAAACATCTACACATAGTTTTATAATTTAAAGAGTTTTATGGAACCTGCCCTCAAAGCAAGATAGATTTTCCTTTAGTGGGATGACTCAAGTTCAGTCTTGCCTTCTTTCAAAGCTCATTTTACTCAGAGCTTCTTCAGTAGAACTGCAGCCAACAACATCCCTCTGTATTTGTTTACCTACCCGAAGATAGGCTTTCCAAGGCATCCAGTAACTCCCCATCTCTACACTGACGATCACTAAACTGAACCTGGGCACTGTGCACTCTTCCCTCAGCCTGGAATCCTCTTCTCCTGGCTGTTCCTCCCTTCATTCCAAGCCTATCTTCTGGTAGGTAAACAAATAAATACAGAGGGATGTTGTTGGCTGCAGTTCTACTGAGAAAATACATGGGATAATTCCAATTTTTTTGAATTTGTTGAGACTTGATTTGTGAC
>NW_007736592.1:62004-62555 GCF_000696425.1 Galeopterus variegatus
AAACCACCGCTAACAACCACAATCAAGCACAACAGTGCTTATTTTGATAAGCTTAGTGGAATTTTGAGTTCCTCTGAATAGGGAAAATTATTCAGACATTCAGTCCTCAATTTTGTAAGATAATTTCATTTTTGTAGTTATTCACTGATGGTGCCTGATGGATCCATTTACTTTCCAAAGATTTCCATGCTTCAGCAGACTCCCTAAAGAGAGTGAAAAGACAAGACAGAAACTGGAAGACTGTCATCACATATAACCAATACAGATTAGATTCAAAAACATATTTAAAAAGTCGTCCAAGTTAATAAGAAAAAGACAAGCAATTCAACACATTCATAGATAAAAGACATAACAGGAATTTCACAGAAGAGGAAATAAATATGGCTAATAAATACTTGAAAGCATGCTCAGCCTGAAGAGTAATCAGGTAAGTCGGATCATAAAAAAATACATTTACATCCACTAGATTGGCCAAAGTTTAGAATTCTGACAATGACAAGTATCGGAGGGGTCAACAAGAACTCTTCTACATTGTTCATGGGAATGTAAGT
>NW_007736593.1:0-534 GCF_000696425.1 Galeopterus variegatus
ATAGAGAACACTTAGGCATTAGCATGGAAACAGGGGAGTTATTTAGATAGCACAGTAGAATAATCTCTGATTTTGAAACATAGCCATTTGTCTACAGACATTCTTTTTTTGCAATGGGAGTTCTGTAAGTAGTCCCTTAATGGGACAGCATAAACGGTAAACTCATAGAAGCATTGCTTCTTCCAATTATGTCCAAAAACTATGACTACACTGTTCNGTATACTCATAACTTTTTTGATTAAAATATAACCAGGCTAAAAGCAAAATTTGCAGTTTCAACAGCATTCATCCATTCATTGATTCAGAAAATATTTTTGAGTGTCAAATATTAACAGACACTATTAAAGGAACTGTGGTTTACATACTAGACAAGAATGAACAAGGCCACTGCTTTCATGATGCTTACATCAGAGTGTGAAATAGGAAATTTAAAAAAGTAAAAATAAATAGAAAGATAATTTCAGACTATAGTAAAAAATACATATAAAAAATGAAAAAGTGATTAAAAATAATTGGGGCAAGGATCTAACTTAA
>NW_007736593.1:2723-3714 GCF_000696425.1 Galeopterus variegatus
AGAGAGATTCACCTCTTTCCTCTGTCTTTTGTTCTCTCTGGACCCCCAGTGGATTGGATGGTTCCCTCCCACACTGAGGGTGAGTCTTTCCCACCCAGGCCACTAATCTCTGCTGGAAACACCCTCATGGACACACCTAAAAAGATAGCTTTACCAGGTTTTGAGGCCTTTGGACTTGGACCGAGCCACGCTAGCGGCATCCAGTTTATAGTGGCCTATCATGGGACTTTTCTTCATAGTCACGTGAGCTAATTCCCCTAATAAATCCCTCTTCTATAATTATACCATATCCTATTGATTCTGTCTCTCTGGAGAATTCTGACTAATACAGATTTTGAGAAAAGACTGAAAGATGTGGGCAATAAAGAGGAAAAGCCCTCACCGAACATAACATCACAAAATGAAACAGCGCATTGTTTCAAAGACGCAGAAAGAAGGACCTGTGCAGATTGCTGCTGAGGGTTCAATNCACTTATTCTTATCTAAGTTCATCCATGTTGCAGCAAATGGCAGTATTTCATTCTTTTTTTAATGGCAGAGTAGTATTCTATTGTATAAACATACCACATTTTCCTTATCCAGTCATCTGACAATGGACATTTGGGTTTGTTCCAACTCTTGACTATTGTAAATAGAGCTGCAGTAAACATGGAGTACAGGTGTCCCTTCGACATGATGATTTCCACTCCTTTGGACATCTACCCAGCAGTGGGATTGCTGGATTGATTGGCAGTTCCATCTGCAGTTGTTTGAGGAACCTCCATGCCATTTTCCATAATGGCTGCACCAATTTACAGTCCCACCAACAGTGGAGGAGAGTTCCTCTTTCTCTGCATCCTTGTCAGCATTTATTATTAATCTGTCTTTTTGATCCAGATTATACAAAGAACTCAAACAACTTAGCAGTAAAAAAAACCCATATAACCTGATTTAAAAAATGAGCAAAGGAGCTGAATAGGCATTTCTCAAAGGAAGATATACAAATGGCCAA
>NW_007736593.1:5766-8434 GCF_000696425.1 Galeopterus variegatus
CCCAAACTCATAAAAATCTATCTGAACACAAACCAAATGCTTAATAGTATGTTTTTTCTTTAATCACTGCGGTTCCTCCAACATTGTCACATAATATAATTATTTATAAAGGTATGTCGTACAACAGTGTGGTCTTCTTTAAGGTTAAGTAGCTCATACATGTCTAAAGTAATTCATTCTTCTGTAATTATGCTTGCTCTAACCAAAACACTACATAGACATTCAGGGCCTTAACTGGTGGCGGTCACTTTTGATTCATATTACAGTGTTCAACATGTACCTTAGCACAATTATGCATTGGACCAACAAAATTGCGTACCATCCTTGTTCTGTCACAGAGCTAATTTAGTGTCCTTATGTTCTATGCCTACCTCTTTTTCTACTGCCTAAGCATAGTCCTTCCAGGGCTGACATATAAACACAATAAACCCTAAAGNCCCAAACTCATAAAAATCTATCTGAACACAAACCAAATGCTTAATAGTATGTTTTTTCTTTGATCACTGCAGTTCTTCCAACATTGTCACATAATACAATTTTTTTAAAGGTATGTAGTACAACAGTGTGGTCTTCTTTAAGGTTAAGTAGCTCATACATGTCTAAAGTAATTCATTTTTCTGTAATTATGCTTGCTCTAATCAAAGCACTACATAGACATTCAGGGCCTTAACTGGTGGCGGTCACTTTTGATTCATATTACAGTGTTCAACATTTACCTTAGCACAAGTATGCATTGGACCAACAAAATTGAGTATCATCCTTGTTCTGTCACAGAGCTAATTTAGTGTCCTTATGTTCTATGCCTACCCCTTATGTTCTGTGCCTACCTCCTTTTCTACTGCCTAAGCATAGTCCTTCCAGGGCTGACATATAAACACAATAAACCCTAAAGGACTAATGCTCTAATAGAGAACACTTAGGCATTAGCATGGAAACAGGGGAGTTATTTAGATAGCACAGTAGAATAATCTCTGATTTTGAAACATAGCCATTTGTCTACAGACATTCTTTTTTTGCAATGTGAGTTCTGTAAGTAGTCCCTTAATGGGACAACATAAATGGTAAACTCATAGAAGCATTGCTTCTTCCAATTATGTCCAAAAACTATGACTACACTGTTCTACTATAATTTAAGGCAAGTTCTATAAAGACAATTGACCCCTCTGTATAAGCACCCTAAAAAAATACCAATTACTACAGAGAGTACATATGAAGCCTTTTTAAAATTTTTTATTTTATGGTTTCTTTTTTTTTTAAATTTTTTTAAAATTTATTTTATTTATTGAATCTTTTAATTTTTTAAAAAAATTTATTTTATTTATTGAATCAAAATCAATTAGACATTTTTTTGGGTTGAACACTGAGATATGTTGATTAAATCGGTATTACTAGCATATATATTGTTACAAATCATAATTATTCTTTATGCCCCTCGTCCAACCTCTTCCCTTCCCCCATTCCTTCCCCCTCCCCNTGGGAGAGAGGTCCAGTCCCCTTCTCCATGCCTCAGGACAGTGGGTGGGCCCCGAGGCACTGGCTCGGTGTGCCTGGTTGTGGGAGAGAGGTCCAGTCCCCTTCTCCATGCCTCAGGTCTCTGGGTGGGCCCTGAAGCACTGGTGCAGTGTGCCTGATTGCGGGAGAGAGGACCATTCCCCTTCTCCTTGCCCCGGTTCCCTGGGTGGGCTCCGAGTTGCTGGCATGTTGTGCCTGGTTGTGGGAGAGAGGCCCAGTCCCCAACTCCATACACCGGGTCCTTGGATGGGCCCCAGGGTGCTGGCTCAGTGTGCCTGGTTGTGGGAGAGAGGTCCAGTCCCCTTCTCCATACCTCAGGCCCCCCAGTGGGCCCTGAAGCACTGGCACGTTGTGCCTGGTTGTGGAAGAGAGGACCATTCCCCTTCTCCTTGCCCTGGTTCCCTGGGTGGGCTCTGAGTTGTTGGCACATTGTGCCTGGTTGTGGGAGAGAAGTCCAATCCCCTTATCCATGCCTCAGGTCCCCCGGTGGGCCCTGAAGCACTGGTTCAGTGTGCCTGGTTGTGGGAAAGAAGACCATTCCCCTTCTCCTTGCCTCAGGTCCCCGGGCAGGCCCCAAGGTGCTGGCGTGGTGTGTCTTGTTGTAGGAGGATGGTCCGGTCCCCTTCTCCATTCCCTGGGTCCCTGGGCAGGGCCCAAGGTGCTGAGATGGTGTGCTTGGTTGTGAGAGGCTGGTCTGGTCTCCTTCTCCATGTGCCGGGACTGTGGTTGGGCCCCGAGGTGCTGTTTTGGTGTGCCTGGTTGTGGGAGAGAGGTCCAGTCCCCTTTTCCATGCCTCAGGTCCTTAGGAGGGCCCTGAAGCACTGGCGCATTGTGCCTGGTTGTAGGAGAGAGGACCATTCCCTTTCTCCTTGCCCTGGTTCCCTGGGCGGGCTCCAAGTAGCTGGCATGTTGTGCCTGGTTGTGGGAGAGAGGTCCAATCCTCACCTCCATACCCTGGGTCCCTGGGTGGACCCCAAGGTGCTGGCTCAGTGTGCCTGGTTGTGGGAGAGAGGATTGTTCCCCTTCTCTTTGCCTCAGGTCCCCAGGCAGGCCCCAAGGTGCTGGCATGGTGTGCCTGGTTGTGGGAGAGAGGATTGTTCCCCTTCTCTTTGCCTCAGGTCCCCAGGCAGGCCCCAAGGTGCTGGCATGGTGTGCC
>NW_007736593.1:9040-12517 GCF_000696425.1 Galeopterus variegatus
ATAAAGACAATTGACCCCTCTGTATAAGCTCCCTAAAAAAATGCCAATTACTACAGAGAGTACATATGAAGCCTTTTCAAAATTTTTTATTTTATGGTTTCTAAGAAACATTAGTGAAGTCTATTGTTGATAGTCTGTCACCTGCCCAAGATTGGCTAAAATAAATGCAAAGCTCTTATTCCTTTGAAGGTTATATTCCATGATTCAGTCTGCCAAAGGGTCAGTTAAAAATTTAAATACAGCTCCCAGATTACTCATGTTTTGCCAGCAGCCTACTTGTTATTACACCCGTATTAGAGATGTTTCACTAGCTTCCAATTATCCTATTTCAGGGAGCTGCATTCGGCTTTCAATTTTTAATGCCTCACTCCTGTGGATTTCAGCGTGAGATCTGTGGGTAGCAAAGTATCAGAATATACTGACTTTAAGAGGGCACTTACAGTTTTATAAGGCAGTAAATGACATAAAGTTTCCGTATGTGGATATTTCACTGCGTGTTACATTATTAAGGGTACACCAACTTGGTGTTTCATCTCAGAGCTGTGTGGCAGCAGGGAATGTTTTCTGTTTGTATGTTTTTGATTGTTCTTCCTCATGACACAGTTTAACTTGCTAACCTTTTAGCAAAGTAAATTTTAATGTTTAATTTTATTATTGATAACTGAATTCTAAGCCAGACATCAGAATGGCAGTTGAGTTAAATGTTCTCTTATAAGAGAGTTTATGATCTGAGTTTCCATTTTGTATACACACTTGGCCCACACTTTCTTGGGGATCTGATAAAAGGGTCATTTCTACCATATTCTGAACGCTGTTCAAATAAAAACCAAAGAAGTAACTATGAAGATACTGCTATGATTGAAACTTTGACTATTTTTGATTTGTTCATACATATAGAATATGTGAATTACATGAACAAAGGCACATAATAACTACAATGTATTATTTAGACTTGTTTTCCATTCATTTTGAACATATCAATTTAATAAATTTGTAATAGGTTTGTTACTGGCTGTATTATAAGAAACTCATTAATTTGAATATTATTAATTGAATAAACAGATATCCAGTGAATTTTATGTGTCAAACATTGTACTAGGAGTAATAAGGGATGCCAAACTATATAAACACCACTTCTCAAGAAAGGGAAGAAAGAAAGACACACAAAATATAATAATCAAGAAGTTCTATAAAAGCACAGTACAAATAAAATGTTAACGAATTTCAGAGGAGAAGAAGTTTCCTTCTGGGTAAGGGTATCTGAAGATAATATTGTATGAGCAAAGGCCTGAAAATGGGAGAACACGTGACACCTTGCAGAATAAAAAGTAATCCATTATGTAACATTTTACTCAATGAGTGTGTGAAAGAACTAGCAAGAGATAAACCTGAAAAGGCAAAATGGGAATGGATTATGAAAGACTATTCTATGATACTAAAGATATGAACACTACCCTGAGGGAAATAGAAATCCACTAACTGGTCTTGAGCAGGATAATATAATGTTATCAGTGCTTAGGAATATTAATCCACATCATTGGGTAAATGATCTTAAAGAGGGTGATAATAGGAGGTAAGAAGACCTGAATATTTCTGTATGGTTTTAGATAGAAAGAAGGTGTGACCCAGTATGGCAGCTGAAAGAGTAAAGAGAGAGACAGACTTGAGATACTCTGTGGTCTGTTCACCCCAGCCTCTGGTGACCATCCTTCTACTTTCTACTACTATGGGAGCAACATTTTTAGATCCACAAGTGAGAGAGATTATGCGGTATTTGTCTTTCTCTGCCTGGCTTGTTTCACTTAGCGTATCGTCTTTCCAGTTTATCCATGTGGTCACACATGACAGGATGCTGTTCATTTTTGATAGCCTGAGGAAAATATTCCTAGGGGAAGGGAGACACTCAAAATGAAAATAAAAGCAATGTTTCAAAGGAGACAAGGAATGAAGATATCAAAGACCTCTAAGAAGAGGTAAATTTTAGAGGAGAAAAGATTTTTTTTTGTCTGAGACATAAATAAAAGAGCAAGAAGAGGAGACTCAACTCAAAGAATCTCCATATTTTTTAAGGAAGTGCATTTTATAGATAGTGAAGATTAGATTTATTTTCAAGAAATTGGAAATATCAAGGTTTAGTGCGTAGAAAGCAAGAGAGGCACATGATTCAAAGTTCTGTGCAGCAAGAGACTCAAAAAAGGATAAAGAGGAATCAATTAATGAGACTGTGGTACATTTCCCGGGATCATTTACACTAAGACACAAGTGCAGAGAAAACCATGGTAGCTGATGTTCAAGCTTAGAGAATCAGGCTTAGAGAACAGAGTGAAAAGGTCAAAGTGGATGGAATATGGATAACCATATTATCCTCAAAACAGGGTTACTGGATAGATCATGTCTGGGCAATGCTGTGAAGTGAGTAAAATTACAAAAGTTTCTTTCACCTCTCTTTTCTCCTCTCTTTGACCCTCATTACATCTGCCAACTCATGAGACTCTATAGAGAATTTTCAGATGTCCCCTCAGGTTAGTAAGTCTGTAGATTTATTATCCCAGTTATGAAAATGAGAACTAAGGCTCTCCCAAACTTAGTAAAATTCCCAAGTTTTCAAAATGAGTAAGTGCTGGGTCAGGATTTAACTCAGTAGCCCCTTCTCTTTTCTTGGTGAATTATGGCTTTTTGTAGCTGTCAAAACAAATATATGTTGTGGATTAATATATCAATATCTATATTGAGAAAGAAAATCTCTATTGACATACCAAGAGATTCCGATATGTAAATTCAATATGTTTTTAAAATCAAATTAGAGATCTAGAAAGAATACAGATAAACCTATATTTAGACTCAGACCTAATTTAAACATTTTTACTCTCTCGTGGAATCAAATACTATCAGTCACCAATCCTGCAAATTTTAACTTCACATGATCTTTTCTTCATCCCCACTAATGACGTTTCAATTCAGGACCATATTTATTATTTGTAAAATTTCCACAGCTTTAAGTTAACATCCCCACCTCTAGTCTTGTCCTTCAAGTTGTTTTCTACACTATTTCCAAAACTATCTTACTAAAATGCTGATCAAAATTAAGCTCCATGAGTGCCAAGTTTTATCTGTTTCTTGACTTTACTGTTTCACTAGGCCCTGGCATAGAGGACTCAATAAATTGGGCTCAATAAACATGAACGAATGAGATTGAATAAAGTACGTTATTTCTACTGCTCACATTCTTGAAATGATTCCCAGCTGAATGATCTTTAAACCTTGGCTGTAGCAGAGAAGAACTTTATGATCTACTCCTCCCTCTCAGGCTTCTGAGTTCAGTACAGCTCTTTCTTCCTCCACTTATGTTGAAGCCATAGGCTACATGGAAGTCTTTGTAGTTTTACTCTCATATCCTTTGTTTCACAATCCCTCAATCTCATGCAGAAAATTCTCTACTTTCTAAATTGACTGCCTAAGAGGATAATACCCATTCAT
>NW_007736593.1:14061-14918 GCF_000696425.1 Galeopterus variegatus
AAAAAAAAAAAAAAAGAAAGAAAGAAAGAAAAAAATCCATTTCTTCACATGGAGGTGAGTTCAAAAGCACACGTTATCAATTCTTTGAGATACCAGAGTGTTACTCTCTGAAATGAAACCTAGTTGGGAAAATGATCTCTAAAATTCTTTCAATTTTATATTTTGTTATTATATAATTTTGCTCTTATTTTACTTTTCAGTACAATCTTAAAAAATAAGCCAATTATTTTCATTTTCTTACCAACATGCAGTATTGCAGATAGCTACTTACAATGTCCTCTCTTCACCTACCATTGCATATATGATAAGCAGCATGCCTAATTTCATTGGAGAAAAAAAAATGAGGCCATACCAATTTTAGAAGGTCAAGCTTTGAAGTTCTTTTAAGTATGATTTTTTTTCTCCTCTTTCAGGAGCAATGCCCATCAAAAGAAGCCTGCTTTTCTCCAAGCTTTTAAATGAGTTTTGTAATTATTATTTTCATGAATGATTAATCTCCCGCATAAGAAAATTAGGAGGATGCAAATAAGCCTATGGAATTGAATAAAGTAAAATTTTGCTTGGTGAAGCAGCAGATGTTGAATATTTTACAGTATCCCTGATCCCAGTTGTGGGGTTGTGCCAGGTCTGTGATGACAACTGAAGCACACATTTTCAAACCACAGTGGGACATTTAATCAATGTTCAAGTGGCAGACAAGCCTCATTATTACAGTGTCCGGCAGGTGTATGTATTCAGAAGGGGACTGTCATTAAAGCATTTCGTATGTATCTGCTAATTATATTTCTCAGTTCCAAGCAGCAGCATTGTCATCCCTGTAGCATTTGTCATCTTTGCAGCAGGTAGCATGGGTACAA
>NW_007736593.1:17049-17317 GCF_000696425.1 Galeopterus variegatus
TTTTTTTTTAACCCTTGTCTTTTCACAATCCTTTCTCTTTACTGCATCCATAATGGACTTCCTAAATTGGAACTCTGATTATTATGTCACTGGCCCAAAATTCTTCAATAGCTACTTATCGAAGATGGAAATTTCAATATTCTTTGCTTACCATATCTGGCCCTTTACTGGCTGACCAACTTTTATTTAAAATGCAGCTCCTTCCATTTAGCCTGATGTAATTTTTGGCCCTTCCATAATTAAATATAGTCATCTGATTGTTTCACAT
>NW_007736593.1:19008-19829 GCF_000696425.1 Galeopterus variegatus
TAACACTTTTTAAGTGTTAGCCTTTTGGGATCAATTTGTATATATTTTTACAGCTTATTAATAATTCCCCAAATATGTCATTGATGATTATTTGCTTACACTCTAGAGACTATGGTTTGAGGAAAAGATAAGTGGTTGTCTCTTAGTGGTTCATTTTACTAAGAGGTACTCAAGGACATACAAATCAAGCCTACATGAATCCACTCCTTCTCAACCTCTGGCTCATGAATTTGTTTCTATATACTTCAAGATTTTGGCAAATGAACTTATTTGCCAATGAAGTCTGGAATAAAGGACATTCCAGGCTGTCCGAAAGAAAGAAGTTAATTCATTACACATAATACACCCTAGGACATGAGGTCTTAATTCTTTCATAAAACCACAGCTGAAAAAAGCTGTCTTAGAGCTATTGAGAAATTAGCTATATATGGCATAAATTATTTCCATTGCTATTGGTAAGGCTTTAATTATCCATAAATTAACATTTTACTCCTCTTTGAATACAGTAATACATGCTCTACGTACAGCCGGCCAGGATAAACAAATCCCAGAAAGGCATACCTACAGCACAGATGTTAAACCAATAATTTAATAGCACCAATATTAGCATAGATAGCTGCAGAGAAATACCGTCATGAATTTGGTGATTAACACAATGTCGTTTTATGATGTGCACTGCATAATTTGAAAATAAACTGGAAGTGACATTCTGCTTTTAGATGTCTCTTTTTCAAGTAGTTTTTACATTTTCAAGAAGATAAATGTGAGACTTTTCTGCTGACCCTTTCCACTGTCACATCAGGTAACTGTCTTAGTTTATA
>NW_007736593.1:21632-22242 GCF_000696425.1 Galeopterus variegatus
ACTGGGAAGTCTAATTTGGGCCTAGACTCCTGAAGTATTAACCTAAAACACACAACAAAAAAGCCACTAAAAAACAGCAATAATGAAACAACTTTTGAAAACCTGCATTAAATATTTTTAAAATCTTTGTTAAAAGTGAAGAATTTCTAGGTCAAGATCTGAAACATAATTTGTTCAGCATTCAGGACAATATATTGTAATACAGGTATTACAGTGGCTTAAATAAGACAGAAGGATATTTTTCTCTTGATTAAATTGAGTTTGGAAGTAAGTGACCCATGGCTGGTTTGTTGCTCTGCACCACAACTTCCTGATGACCTTGGCCCCTGTCCGATTAGTCTGATGTCTGATCCTGGAGTGACCCTTAGTATCCCATTCCAGAAAGCAAAGTGGAGGCAATTATAAGATAGAGGGACAGATAATACATGCCACTGCCACCTCAAGAGAGTTCTAGAAGGATGCCAGGGACATACCTTCTGTTGGCCACAATCTAACCACAAGTCTGCACATACCTCAAGAGATTTTGGGACACGCAGTATTTTGCAGGTGGCCATGTGCCAGCTACGAAGTCTAGTACTCAGGAGAAAAGAAAGATGGGAATTAAGAATCA
>NW_007736593.1:24292-26495 GCF_000696425.1 Galeopterus variegatus
CAATTTTTTCCATCAATGCTTTATAGCGTTCAGTGGGACTATAGCATTTTTCATTTCTAATACTCTTGTGGCTTCACTGCAGTTTTGTCAACAGTGTTTGTTGTCAAGTTTCGGATTATTGCCTAATCTTGTAAGGGAGAAATGGGAAATATAAAAAGTAAAAAGGAAGTGGGATATATAAGAAGTAAACCAAACCTAGGTTCTGGTTTGTACTTATTTATTTATTTATTTATTTAGCTTGCAGTATCACTTCTATGATCAAAATATCTCATATATACCTAACATTTTTTTTCTTTTTTTTTCTTTTTTAACCCCCTCAGTTCATGTGTGGTCTTTGAGTGTGCATTTTATTTTTCTTTTTTCTGAAATAATTTANATTTCTAGAAGTCTTATTTAGCTTTTACATGAATCAGTTGATCCAACTAATCACATTTTTTCATAATTTTGATGCCTACTCTTTTTGCTTTTCCCTGATTAAATTGACAATTATTTAATGATACCTGATAATTCCATCTCAACTTTGTAGGCATAGTTACATGGTTTATTATTTTGTTAATTAGAGTTCACTCAAAAAAGCAGAATCTCTAGAAATTATGTAGAATAAGATATTCATTACAGTAATTTGGTCCTTTAAAACTCTGGGAACTGGAACTGGTAGAGTACACTTAGTTCAGCTGAGTCTTCTGCATCTGGTGATGTCACAGAACAGGCAGTTGAGGGAAAAATCAGAGGGACATGAACGAAGGGAGAGCAGAGAAAACAGAAATCCTCATTGCCTTTCTCCATCTCTCCATCTCCCAGTTTCTAACCTTGTTGCCATGGATGACCTGTGCCAGGAGGAACTGGCATTCTTCCACACAGTCATGTTGGCACCTTGCCAAAATTTGGGGGCAGGGGGGCAAAACAAACCTAGAGAATGAGATATCGTGGGAGGGAGCAGAAGCTGTCAGATGGTTGCTGCACAAGCCCAAATATCCCCCAGAACATGACTAGGCCTGATCTACACTGACCTTTTAAATATACCTATCTAAAGATTGATTTTCAAATCTCATGCAAATTTCCTTTGTGTATAACATTAATGAAAATTATAGAGAAGGAAATCATGGGACCCTACGCTGTCTTACTCAGGTTGGCATGTTAAAAACCACCAGAGTAATGTATGCTGAACTCATTCATGGAGGCTTGTTTATTTGTGCTTAGTGACTTTTATTTATTATGAACCAATGGTTCATAGTGCTTTCTCTTGGGGCTTCTCTGAGGATTAAATTGTTTTGCATCTTGGCATTTGTTTGGGCCATAAATAGAATGTGAATTTAAGATTTGAATGTTTAGGGCCGGCCCGGTGGCGCACTGCTACAGTGCACTGCTTGGGAGCACGGTGGCGCTCCNTTTTTTTTTAACTATTAAGTTTGTTGACTTCCTTATATATGTTGGATATTAACCCCTTATCAGATGTATGGTGCACAGATATATTCTCCTGTTTTTTTGTCCACTCTGTTGATTGTTTCATTTTCTGTGTATAAGCTTTTTTATTTGATAAAATCCCATTTGTCTATTTTTATTGTTGTTGCTTGTTCTTTTTAGTTTATATCCAAAAAATCTTTTCCCAGAGCAATGTCATGTTTTCTTCTAGTAAGATTGCAGTTCAGGTCTTATATGTAAGTCTTTAATCCATTTTGATTTAATTTTCATATATGGTGTGAGATGAAGGTCTAATTTCATTATTTTGCATGTGAATATCCAGTTTTCCCAGCACTATTTATTGAAGAGACTGTCCTTTCTCCATTGTATGTTCCTGATATCATCACCAAAGATCAATTCACTGTAATTGTGTGGATTTATTTCTGGGTTCCCTATTTTTGTCTATTGGTCTGTGTGTTTGATTTTATGCCAGTGCCATGCTGTTTTGGTTACTGTAGATTTATAGTCAGTTTTAAATCAGGTAGCATGCTGTTTCCCAGCTTTGTTCTTTTTGGTCAACATTTCTTTGGCTATTAGGGTCATTTTTGGTTCCAAGTGAATTTTAGGATTGTTTTTTTCTATATCTATGAAAACAGTCATTGGAATTTTGATAGGGATGAATTGATGCTGAAGATCATTTTCTTCCAATCCATAAACATGGAATATTTTTCCACTTATTTTCAATTTTTTCCATCAATGCTTTATAGCGTTCAGTGGGACTATAGCATTTTTCATTTCTAAT
>NW_007736593.1:28169-29835 GCF_000696425.1 Galeopterus variegatus
TCTTATTTTTTTATTCCTTATTTACCCACTGAGTTTGCTATTCTTTGGGAAACCTAGATTAATGCACACCATCATTTTTAACCTTTCAACCTGCTCAAGCTGCTGACTTTTCTTCTGAACCCAACTTGATGATTCCTTTAAAATACATGCTCTAACATAGCAGATATTCATATGCCTAAGAACAATGCTCTATTATTTGTTTGAATTGGATCTGGATTTTTGTGGCTTTCACAAAATCCCTTATTATCCCAACAGCTTATAAATGCATGCATGCACACACACACACTCAAATATTTAACATATTTAACATTGTATACAACTTTTCATAACCCAAGACTAGCAACATCAGAAAGCGACTTCCACCCAAATGCTTAAGGTGCAAAGTAAGAGGATGGTATTACTGATACCTAGAAGCCAAAGTCAGTGAATGGAAGTCGGAACACGTGCTCTTATCTAGCAGGAGTTAGAGAAACTAAGATATCAGCTGCTGCCAGCAACACTGCCCAAAGCAGAAAGGGACAGAGAGAATAACCTGAATTTTTTTTTCCTCCACTTTCCTGAGTGTACCACTCTTTGCTCAAACCCAGCCAGAAGCTAGCAGACACAGCAGCTGGGGACGAGAGATTGTACTGGTCTGCCTTTCTGACTTAGAGTGCAGAGCAGAGTAATGTTGGAACAAGTCTGAGGACAAACAAGCCTAACAACCTGTATAAAGCCTTACATTATTTTAACTTGACTGTATTCAGACACACAGTATGTGAAGCAGTAAGTTTCACAATTACGACTTCAAAAGTTGCTGTAACCATTTCCATTTTACAAATAATAACAATAAACAACAACTGAGGTTCAAAGAGGTTAATTATCTTGCATAAGTTGGTATAACTTACTAATAATAATGCCCAAAATAAAGCTTTCTGCTTTTAATTACACTCTTCGCTTTTTCTTTTTTCTTCTAGTTAACATCACCAGATAACTCAATGTCCAGAAGACTGATATTTATCTCCAATGCCACAAAATCACATTCAAGATAAACAGAGAGACAAGTTATACTTGAGACTCTAGCAATATGTATTAGAAGCATTACACGTATACTTCCCAGCTTCTTTCTTGTAATACTCTCTGGGGAGATCATGAGACAAAAGACAAGTAATGTTTGTTGTACAGGTGTTTGCATCTACAAATGCTTTTGATCCTTACTACATATGCAAATATCTAAAATAAGTGAGCAGTGGTTTGTCCTAGTAATTGAGATCCCCCAGGGATTTAATTAGAGAAGCATCCAAGTTCATCTGCCTGCCACATTCCCCAGAGGTTGGTATCTATGTTGAATTGCATAGCAAATCTGCCAGCTACTCCCAGGAAACACTTGGCTATGGAGAGTCAGAATCTATTCCCCAGTGGTGTATGTGGAGGATGGGGAAAGTGGGATATTTTATTTCCATTTTTATTATGGTTTTCCTGTCCATATAAGAGAGCTACATAGGCAGCCACTCCCTCATTCACAGATATTGTATACACTCAACATCATGTCTGATCTCATGAACACAATATCCCTTGTAATATGTTATCCGTGTTAATTTAATCACTTATTTCTCTGATCTAGTCTTATTTGTGAGAAGCGTGAATTGATTGTCTCAGGAATTTCTTTTAACTTCTAAAGTCTGTG
>NW_007736593.1:30560-33694 GCF_000696425.1 Galeopterus variegatus
TCACTGTTGCCACCAGTAAGACCCTCACCAGATGTGTTCTCTTGACTATGGACTTCCCAGCCTCAGAAACTGTAAGCAGTAAATTACTTTATAAATCATCCAGTTTCAGGTATTTATGTCATAGGCCACAGAAATGGACTAATACATAAAATTGGTACCAGAGAAGTGGGATGTTGTTTATAACAAATACTAGAAAATGTGTAAGTGGCTGTGGAACTGGGTGTTGAGGAGATTCTGGAAGAATTAGGAGTAACAGGCTAGAAAAAGCCTAGCTACTGGTGGGAGTTTGAAAGACAAGAAAACCAAGGAAAGTTTGGAATGTTTCAGAGACTGGTTAAATGGTAGTGACCAGAATACTTATGGAAATATGAACTATAAAGACTACTGTAAGGTCTCAGATGTAAATGAGAAAGGACTTATTGGAAAATGGGCAAAGATCAACCTTGCTATGAATGGACAAGGAATTTGTGCCCATGCCCTAGGACTTTGTGGAAGTTGAAACAAGAGTTGTGAACCAGAGTATTTGGCAGAAAAAAATTCTAACAGTGAAGCATTCAGGAAGCTGCATGGCTACTTTAACAGCCTATGCTGAGTTATGGTGGCAAAGTCAAGATATAAAGCCAGAATTTAAAAGGGAAGCAGAGCATAAAGATTTAGAAAATTTGCAGCCTGGCCATGTCATAGAGAGGCAGAGAACAATTTTAAGGGAAAAAAAGAAAATACGAGGGTATAGCCCTATGACCCTTTGCTAAGGAGACTAGCACAGAAGAAAGGGAAGCAGAATGTAAAGATTTGGAAGTTTGCAGCAGCCTGGCCATGTGGTACAGAGTGAGAGAAAGGACTTGAGACATTTCAGAGATCTTGGAGGCTGAGTCTTCTGTTTCCTTGAAGGTATTTCAGAGATCTCAGAGGCTGAGTCTTCTTTCCCAGAGGGCTAGAAAAACAGAACGGTCTCAGGGAACAGGCCTAAGGCACTCTCCTCAGGCTCTCAGCCCAGGGCCACCTCAGGGAGCCATTTCCAGGACCAGCATGCTGGCTGCTTCAGCTGCTCCAGCAGTGGCTAAATTGGCCCCAGGNACTACATATGCAAATATCTAAAATAAGTGAGCAGTGGTTTGTCCTAGTAATTGAGATCCCCTAGGGATTTAATTAGAGAAGCATCCAAGTTCATCTGCCTGCCACATTCCCCAGAGGTTGGTATCTATGTTAAATTGCATAGCAAATCTGCCAGCTACTCCCAGGAAACACTTGGCTATGGAGAGTCAGATTCTATTCCCCAGTGGTGTATATGGAGGATGGGGAAATTGGGATGTTTTACTTCCATTTTTATTATGGTTTTCCTGTCCATATAAGAGAGCTACATAGTCAGCCACTCCCTCATTCACAGATATTGTATACACTCAACATCATGTCTGATCTCATGAACACAATATCCCTTGTAATATGGTATCTGTGTTAATTTAATCACTTATTTCTCTGATCTAGTCTTATTTGCAAGAAGTGTGAATTGATTGTCTCAGGGATTTCTTTTAACTTCTAAAGTCTGTGATGCTAGACTGAAATGTGCTTATAATTGGACCTCAATCTATAAATAATAATGTATAAAACTACTACTATTATCACCACTATTACTAATATTAAAAATAATAATACTGTAACCTCATCTCTGAATAATGACTTGCAGTGTATACATCAATTTCATCGATATTATCAAATTTTATTGTTTTAATAATGTTGCAACTCGTCAAAGCTAAGAAATAGGGTGGTAAATCTAATGCCAAATCAGGAATGAACTGATAAAATGCTCTTGAACTTTACTTACATGAAACAATAAAGAGACATCTCTACCATTTCAATGCGATGGAAAATTATTTACTACTAGAAAGAAGACAAGAACACTTAATGTAATATGGAGAGATTTTTTTTTTTTATAATGACATGAATTTACAATGGTACTTAAAAAGTTCATGGAAAAAATAGAATTAAAAGATGGTATGGTTCAAATGTGTCCCCAAAGATTCACATATTAGAAACTTAATCTCCACTGTAACAATGTTAACAGGGTGGGAAAACCAGCTATGGTAATTGAAAGGTGGGGCCTGCTGTAGACTGGATGCCTCCCCGCCACCAACCTCATGGAAGCTTAAATCTCCGCTGTAACTGTTGAGGAGGGAAATCCTATTACGGTAATTAAAAGGTAGGGCCTTGAAGAGGTGATTAGATTCTGAGGAGCATGCCAAGTAAATGGATTAAAATGGTGGTCAGGGGTGTGGCTCTGAGGGCTTTAAAAGGACTTGCATGAGCAACTATCCCTCTCTCTGCTTCACCATTTTCTGCCACATGAGACCCATGGGTCACTGTTGCCACCAGTAAGACCCTCACCCAGATGTGTTCTCTTGACCATGGACTTCTCAGATTCAGAAACTATAAGCAGTAAATTACTTTATAAATCATCGAGTTTCAGGTATTTATGTCATGTGCCACAGAAATGGACTAATACAGAAAATTGGTACCAGAGAAGTGGGATATTGTTTATAACAAATATTTGAAAATGTGTACGTGGCTGTGGAACAGGGTGTGGAGGAGATTCTGGAAGAATTTGGAGGAGCAGGCTAGAAAAAGCCTAGCTGCTGGTGGGAGTTTGAAAGACAAGAAAACTAGGGAAATTTTGGAATGTTTTAGAGACTGGTTAAATCGTAGTGACCAGAATACTTATGGAAATATGAACTATAAAGACTACTCTAAGGTCTCAGATGTAAACGAGAGAGGATTTATTGGAAAATGGGCAAAGATCAACTTTGCTATGAATGGACAAGGAACTTGTGCCCATGCCCTAGGACTTCGTGGAAGTTGAAACAAGAGTTGTGAACCAGAGTATTTGGCAGAAAAAATTTCTAACAGCAAAGCATTCAGGAAGCTGCATGGCTACTTGTAACAGCCTATGCTGAGTTATGGTGGCAAAGTCATGATATAAAGCCAGAATTTAAAAGGGAAGCAGAGCATAAAGATTTAGAAAATTTGCAGCCTGGCCATGTCATAGAGAGGCAGAGAACAATTTTCAGGAAAAAAAAATACGAGGGTGTAGCCCAATGACCCTTTGCTAAGGAGACTAGCACAGAAGAAAGGGAAGCAGA
>NW_007736593.1:34052-37593 GCF_000696425.1 Galeopterus variegatus
GAGGGTGTAGCCCAATGACCCTTTGCTAAGGAGACTAGCACAGAAGAAAGGGAAGCAGAGTGTAAAGATTTGGAAAGTTTGCAGCAGCCTGGCCATGTGGTACAGAGTGAGAGAAAGGACTTGAGACATTTCAGAGATCTTGGAGGCTAAGTCTTCTGTTTCCTTGAAGGTATTTCAGAGATCTCAGAGGCTGAGTCTTCTTTCCCAGAGGGCTAGGAAAACAGAACGGTCTCAGGAAACAGGCCTGAGGCACTCTCCTCAGGCTCTCAGCCCAGGGCCACCTCAGGGAGCCGTTTCCAGGACCAGCATGCTGGCCACTTCAGCTGCTCCAGCAGTGGCTAAATTGGCCCCAGGTGTGGCTGGACCTGCAGCTTTGGGAAATAAAAGCCAGAAGCCTTGGTGGTGTCTACATGGTGTTAGGTCTGCAGGCCTGCCTAATGCCAGAGCTCTGAAGGTTTGGGACCCTGCACTCTGATATCAAATGATATATGAAGAGCCCAGGAAGAGATCTGTTGCAGAGGTGGAATCAGTAGACAGCCTTTGCTGGAGCAATGTCAAGAAGAAATGTGGGGTCAGAGTTGCCGCAGAGAAATCTCATCAGCGCCATGCCTAGTAGCGCTGTGGGAGTGGGACTGCTGTGGAGACCCCAGAATTGTAGAGCTACCAGCATGCAACACAGGCCTGTGAGAGCTAAAGCATCACCTGAGACCAGGAAAGCCATAAAAGGGGAGCTGCCTGAGGACTTGGAGACCCAACCCCTGCACCAGTGTGCAAAGGGAACTGAACATGGACTCAAGGTACATAATTCACCAGCTATAAGATTTAATGCCTCCCCTGCTGGGGTTCAGACTTGCTTAGGACCTGTTACCCCTTTCTTTTGGCCTATTTATTCCTTTTTGAATGGGATTATGTACCCTATGCTTGCCCAACATTGTATCTTGGAAGTAGATAACTTGTTTTGATTTCACAGATGGGACTTTGGACTTTGGACTTTTGAACTGAAACAAGTTAAGACTTTGGAGATGAAATAAATATATTTATATGTGAAAAGGTAATGAGTTTGGGGGGCTCAGAGGTGGAATGCTCTAGATTGGATGCCGCACCAACCTCATTAAAGCTTAAATCCCCACTGTAACTGTTGAGGATGGGAAATCCTATTATGGTAATTCACAGGTGGTGCCTTGAAGAGATGATTAGATTCTGAGAACCATGCTTAGTGAACAGATTAAAAATGGTGGCCAGGGGGTTGGTTCTTAGGGCTTTAAAAGGGAAGCATAAAAAGTCTGTCTCTCTGCTCCACCATTTTCTGCCCTGCATTGCTGTAAAGTCACCACCAAAGAAGACTCTCACTAAGAGTCCCTTTGGACTTCCCAGCCTCTGGAACTGTAAGCAATAAATTTTGTTCTCTTTATACAATACCCAGTTCCAGGTATTTTGTTATAAGCAACAGAAATGGACTAAAACAGGGCTTTTAAGAGGTGAATAAATTGTAAGGACTGCACCCTTGTGAATGGATTGACCCACTCGTGGTAATGGGTATGGTTCTGATGGCTTTCAAAGCAGAGCAAGTGAGGAGGTTAGCTCTCATTTGCTCAGCCCATTCTTGCTTTGTGGTACCTGCATCCCTGCAGAGAGTCACCACCCACAACAGGGCCCTAACCAGATATACCCCCCTGGACTTTGGGCTTCCTAGCCTCCAAAACTGTAGGAAATAAATTCTAATTATTTATTAATTACACAGTTTCAGGTATTCTGTTATAAGCAACAGAAATGGACTAATACAAAAGATAATAGGAATATTTCCATCAACTTTTTGAAGTACCCTCATATGATTACTGTTTTTCCCAGATAAATTCATAGTTGGGACTCCCAGGACACAGGGGCTTCATGTTAGCTCTCACTCTCCCTGACCTGCCCCGCTCCTCCCCTCCTTTTTCTTGGCTGGCTCTTTTATTTAATGTATGTCTCAGATTTACCATCATCTCTTCATAGTATTTCCTAACATCTGATGATTTCGTAACTATCTCCTCTATCTCTTTTAGTTTTTACCTCACTTCTCTGTAATGCAAACTCTAGGAAGGCAAAGTTTATTTCTATAGTTCAGTGCTATATACCCTGAGCATAAAACAGAGCCTGAAATGTAGCAGGAACTCAATGCCTATTTGTTGATTTATTAAGCTACTACATCTCTGAGAAGAAATATAATTAAAATATTTTTATATTATCTTTGCTTGGTATTCAAAAAGCTGTAAGTAATTAAACTTTTCTCAAACAATACACCATTACCAAATATTGATGCTAAATATCTATTGTAATCTGGTTTCAAACCACTGTCTTTTGTTAAAAAGCCAAAAATCAAATAAAATGGGCTCTTCTACATTATTAAAAATGAGTATATATTGAAAATATTATCAGAGAAATAACCCAGTTTTCAAAAGACAAACACCATATGACTCCACTTACATGAGGAATTTAAAGTACTCAAATTCATAGAAATAGAAAGAACGGTGGTTACTAGTGGCTAGGGTTACGTAAATAGGGGGAGTTGGTGTTTAGTGGATATAGAGATTCAGTTCTGAAAGATGAAAAAGTTTTGGAGAGCTGTTTAATAAATATGTGAATTTACTTAGCTTTACTGAATTGTACAGTAATCCCTCAGATTTACACAACACTTTTATTTGCCTTATTTGGAATAATTTCATTACTTAAGTTGTCTACATCTTTTCAGCACAAATTAAAATGCAAATGCACTTAAACTATTAGCGAGGATAGCGATGAACATGAGTCATCAGATTAGAAGTGTACTTTTGTGGCCCAAAAAGACATCAGTTGCAAATGGGTTTGAAAACCACTATGACTATTTTGCATCAGAGAACAATTTGGTACTAACGTTGTGAAATTACTTCGCATTTTTTGAAGTGCCAATATCGCCTACCAACTTAAAATATCTTAAATTGTCCCCCATTGTCTTCAAGATGCGGTTCGATATGCTTGTTTGCCTGTAAATCTGGCTCTCCACAATGTTCAGAATTTTCATTCTCCTCTTCTACCATTACCACACACATTCCTTTCAGGTGCTTTCAGTGTTCCCTTAACATTCACATGCCACGCAAGTTCACATTTCTTAAGCTTTTTACCATGCTTTCTTCTCTCTACTGCAGAAATGTCTTTCAGTACAATCTCTTACCTATTTAAATTATATGGAGATGGACTCAACTCAATCATTTTGTTGTGAAGCTCTCCCTGATGTATTCTTTCCTGCTCAGACATTCCCTAAAGCAAAGTTAGTTTTTCGTTTTTTGTTTTGTTTTGTTTTGTATTTTTAACCGGGTCTCCAACAACTTAGCATGCTAGCAACAGTAATAAATGTGAGACAATACTTGGCCTGGTCAGGGACTAAGGACCCAAAACACTAATGTTTTTCATTCGCTAGTAGGCCCTCTCTAGGAGATTCCCAAGGCATACTAAAGTATTTCAAAAAGTTCATGGAAAAATAGAAGTAAAAGATAATACAAATCCTTCCATGAACTTTTTGAAATAC
>NW_007736593.1:38903-41900 GCF_000696425.1 Galeopterus variegatus
AAAGGCAGGGAAGTCCAAAGTCCAGGAAGTACTTATGGTGAGGGTCTTTCTTTGGTCGTGGCTTTACAGCAATGCAAAAGTCTCAGATGGCAGAAAATGGCAGAGCAGAGAGAAAAAGAGAGATAGCTTCTCATGCACTCTCCTTTTAAAGTGCTCAGAACCACACCCATGACCAGCATTAAACCATCAACTAAGTCACTTCTTCAAGGCCCCACCTATCAATTACCATAACAGGATTTGCCATGCTCAACACTTACAGTGGGGATTAAGATCTGAGGGGACATTCAACCCAAGGTATCAGCCTCTAACAATCATCATTCTAATTTTTTCTCTATGAATTTTTAAAAACCTTATGTAAGTGGAATCATGCAATATTTGTACTTCTTTGACTAGCTTATTTCACGAAGCATAATGTCTTCCAGGTTCATTTATGTTGATGCAAATTACAGAATTTCTTTCTATTTTAAGTCCCAATAATATTGCTTTGCATGCATGTGTGCATTGTGTATATATATTTATGGGAATGATACTATCTCTTGAAGGTCCTGATTTAAGCTATTTTGGATAAATATTCAGATGTGGGATTACTGAATTATATGGCAGTTATATTTTTATTTTGAGGAACCTCCATATGCTTCACACAGTACATGCNTATTTGTTCTATATGTCTATCTTTATGCCAGTACCATATTTTTAAAAGTTACTATAGCTTTGTAATATGTATTAAAAATCAGGAAGTGTGTTGTATTCAGTCCTTTTTTTTAATTTATTTTTTGAATTTAAACATAATTACACACACACACACACATATATATATATATATGTATATATATATATATATATATAATATATATGTGGGGTAGAGAGTTGGCTATCAGTATTTGCATACAGTATATGATGATCAAATTAATATTATTGGCATGTTCATCCTTACAACCATAATTATTCTTTAAGTATTGTTTTGGCTATTCAGGGTCTGTTGTGGTTCCATATAAATTTTAGATCATTGGAATTTTGATAGGGATTGCATTGAATCTACAGATTACTTTGGATAGTATAGACATTTTAACAACATTAAGTCTTATGATCATGAAAACAGAATTTATTTCATTTATGTCTTCTTTAATACTTTCATTCATGGTTTGTAGTTTACAGTGTATAAGTCTTTAACTTCTGTAGTTAAGTTTATTCCCAAGTATTTTACTGTTTTTGATGCTCATGTAAATGAAATTGTTTTCCTAATTTTGTTTTTAGATAGCTCATTACTATGTATAAAAATGAAATTGATTTTTGTATGTTGATCTTGTCTTCTGCAACTTTCTTCAATTCTTTTTCTAGTTCTAACAGAGTGTGTGTGTGTGTGTGTGTGTGTGTGTGTGTGTACAGTCTTTAGGATTTTCTCTATATAAGACCATGTCATTTGCAAAACAGAAAATTTTTTCCTTTCTGATATGGATGCCTTTTATATATTTTCCTGTTTAATTTCTCCAGCTAGAACTTCCATGCTATGTTGAATGGAAGTGGTGAGAGTTGACATCCTTGCCTTGTTCCTAATCACAGAGGAAAAGCTTTCACTTTTTCACTGTTAAGTATGATGTTAGCTGTGGGCTTCTTGTATAAAGCCTTTACTATGTTGAGGTAATTTCTTTCTATTAATAGTAGCTGACAGTTTTCATCATAAAAGTGTGTTAAATTTTTTCATGTTCTTTTTCTGCATCTGTTGAGAAGATTGCATAAGCAATTTTTCTTTTTTATTCTGTATTCTGTTATTGTGGTGAACTACATTGACTAATTTTCACATATCAAACCAAACTTACATTTCCCTAATAAGCCCCCTTCTTTTTCATGATGTAACATGCATACACAAACACACAGATTTACTTCACTAATTTTTTTATGGATATTTGCATCTAGTTTCATGAAGAAAATGTGTGTATTTTCTCTTTTCCTAAGAGCTTTGCCACATTATTGTATCAAGATAACTCTGTGAAACAAGTTGAAATGTGTTTTATCCTCCTTAATTTTCTACATGAATTTTTAGAATTATTTTTTCTTTAACTATTTGATTGAATTTGCCATTGAAACCATTTGGGCCTGGAGTTTTCTTTGTGGAAAAAAATAAACTACACATTCATTTTATGTAACAGAAAACTACTCAGGTTTTTTATTTTTATTTTTATTTTTTTTTTGAGTGATATTTGGTAGGTTATAACTCACAAATTTATCTTTCTCCAAATTTTCAAATTTATGGGCATAAAATTCAAAAATGTGTCCTTATTTTTCTTTTATTGCAGAATCTACACTGATGTTATATTCATGTTAACTATTTTTCATTTGTATCTATTCTTTTATTACTAATTTGTTTGGATAAAGGTATTGATATTTTCAAAACACCTTTAGGTTTCGTGTGTTTTCTTTATTGTTTTTATGCTTTCTAATGAATGTAGCAACATAAAAAAGCATATGTTTATTATGTATCTGTATCTGTGTTTCAGGATTATTGGTAGAGCCCAGTTGAGTCCTCTGTTTGGGGTATCTCAACATTGCAATCAAGAAGTCCACCTGGCTGTGTTCTCAATTGTAGTTCTATGTCCTTATCCAAACATATTCAGGTTCTTGCAAAGATTCAGTTTGTTGTAATTGTAGAACTGAGGTATTCAGCGACCAGAAGACACCTCTCCCTTTAGCTAGTTCACAACATGGCCACATGTTTCTTCAAGATGAGTGGAAGAGATTGTTGCTTTGCCTCCCACGGATTTGTCATCCCTTTTCCCCTGGGTGATGGAGCCACCAAAGATTACTCAAAGCCCATCTCTTTTGAGCAGTGAGAAGCCCCAGAAAGGGGTTAATATCCCAGAACTTCCTCAAGAGTGAGGCATTTCTTCCATTTGAGAAATTAACCACGAATTGGGGTTCTCTTCCTGCATTTATTATGAAGACCAAGAAGTTACAGGAAGAGACATAAGTGGGGTTTTGCTAAGTACAGTTTAACAAGTT
>NW_007736593.1:43518-44041 GCF_000696425.1 Galeopterus variegatus
TTATATGATGGCATAGGTCATTAGTGGCTGTTTTAATATTCTACTCACCACACCTTCCTTCTGCTCACTTTGGATTTAATTTGCTTTTCATGATTTATGTCTTGAAGTTTAAACTTACATCATTCATTGAGAGTTACTTTCTCTTCTGATACAGGCATTTAAAACTGTAGACATCTAAGTACTAATTGAGCTTTACTTTATATATTTTGATATGCTATGATTTCATTTTATTCAGTGTAAACTATTTTCTAGTCAATTTTTTGAATCACAGGTTCAGAATTACCTTTCTTAATTTTCTAATATTTGGGGAGCCTCGAAATTTTTTCCTGTAAGTTTTAGTTTTATGTCATAATGGTCAAATAGCACTCTTGGTAACATTTTAAACATTTTAAATTTATTGAGACTTGTTTTCTGCCCCCAAACATCATCAGTTGTAGTGAATGCTCCATGTGCACTTGAAAATAATGTATGTTCTGCTATGGTTGTTGGAGTGCTTGAGAAATCTTAATCAGGTCCAGCTGCT
>NW_007736593.1:44274-44698 GCF_000696425.1 Galeopterus variegatus
AAACTTTTATGCTAACTTGCGCTTGGTCTTTAAGAATTCATTAAAATTTCATTTATTGTTTTTAACTTGTTTTTATGGCTGCCAACTCTTACACCAATGCTCTGCCAAAGGTGAAACAATTTTAAGTGACCTGTCTCTCTTTGAAGTGGCTTATCATTGAATTCAGTTCACCTTATGAACAACTTAGTTCTATGATATAAATCAAAAATGATGTTTCCCACTTTCAGGGTGGCAGTGATCTTCTCTTGTAGTTTCCTACATCCTAAGCACAAGCAGAACTATAAAACCTTGGGTCTTTGAAACTGCCAGAAATGTTTCCAGCACCCCACCTCCAGTCAGAGCTTGCCAGTCCTCCTCCCAAAGTGGTCACCGCTCCCAAAGCTAATGGTAAATACAATTTGATAGATTCAGAAACTTCAAAAAC
>NW_007736593.1:46169-48337 GCF_000696425.1 Galeopterus variegatus
CCATGTGCTTCATATTATGTAAATGGAGTCAGAAATGTAATAGCTCAAATTTGATTATAGCAGCTTGTTGCCCGTGGTATCATTAAAAGTGCAAGTTGACACATGAGCTTCTAGTTTATGGTGCTGCATGTCATAAGCACATTAGTTAAGGCAGTAACAGCCCTGTTGCTTTTACACTACAACTGGAAAGGCTGTATTTGTGGAATAGGCTAACTGCTGTAACAAATAACTTCCAAATCTCAGCGGCTCGCACAGCAGTGTTTCTCCCGTGCATCTCAGTGGAGTGTAGGCAGCCAGGAGGTAGGGACGGCCCTCCACTCCTCAGGTCCTGGTCTTCTGTGGGGCTTCTCAATCCTTCACTGGATCCACTTGCTTCTAGTGACAGATGGACTGGAAAAGATTACACAGAAAAGTTCAATAAGAGGTAGAGGGCAGACTTAGGGCAGACTGGCAAGTGGGGCCCATCCCTTCTGCCCTTCTCATTGCATGGAGCTCAATTACGTGGCTGGCCGTTACAAGGGGATCAAGAACTGTAGACAGCAGCGTGCCATTCAAAGCAAATACAGACATTTTTGGACAACTGGTTAAGGTCTATAACAGGCAAGACACAGTAAATGAAAAAATAGCTAACGTACATAGAATGTGATTTGGTCCCAAATGTGTGTGGTTAACAAAAAGAAACAATTATTTTTCTGTAGGCCAATAAAATGCAGACTCATCTGAGAAGTACTTATTAGAAATTATGTTTTACATTGGTACTATTTTAGCTTTTATCAAAAACATTTTCTAATCGCAACAAATCACTAAGTATGTAGAAATTTCACTCTAAAAGTGAAAAATAATTTCAACAACTATAAACAAAAATAGTTTAATTAAATAAATCTTCTTATAATCTTATAAAAATTACTGGAAAATGGCAGTTGTAGGGAAATGAGAAATTTGAGGAAAATACTTCCTATTACTCTCCCATCCTTGGTGTCGGGGGTATGTTGTGCACTAATTCTAAAGAGATGTCAGGAGTCACTACAGTGTTTGCAGGGATTTGAGGTACTTCCNTCTTATAATCTTATAAAAATTACTGGAAAATGGCAGTTGTAGGGAAATGAGAAATTTGAGGAAAATACTTCCTATTACTCTCCCATCCTTGGTGTCAGGGGTATGTTGTACACTAATTCTAAAGAGATGTCAGGAGTCACTACAGTGTTTGCAGGGATTTGAGGTACTTCCATTACTAAAGCTACAGGAAGAAACATCAATGCCTTAAGCTATTACTTTGGTGACAATATTTAAGTACATACTGACAAATAGTACATAGACTCCCTTTTTCCAGTTTTTATTACATGTGTAACTTATTTCTGAGGTTAAGGTATTAGTTTAACTTCCCACACCTTATGAAAAAATAAAAGAGGATTAGACAGGTCATTTTCTTGTCATCCCAGTACCTCTTAAAAGCGGCGTAATACATCAGAGTATAGTTCATTTTGTCAGGGCAATGAAAGACCTAGATTCTAACTTATGAAGAACACCAGACACTGGATCAGAGAATCCTAGAGAATGAACATTTTGTAGCTCAGACAGGTTATTTGTAGGGGTAAAGTTATGGAAACTGATGGTACAACAGCACTGACTTTCAAGACTTCAGTGGATTGATAGTAATTTGCAAATGAGTAGAATTACCTTCAAAGAGTAGAAAAGGATCTGATTGTATTACATATCTACACTTAATATTAAACTGTACTAGCTTTTCTCTATACATTGCTTATGGGATTGTTAAAACTCCTTAAAGGTATCATTGCCATCATGGCACAATAAAAGTAAGAAAAATCAGATAACCAAAATAAGAAAAAGAATAAAATACTACTAATAATCCTGCTTCATAGAAATAACTGTTACCATGTAGAAATATATTTTCCCCAAATCTTTTTCTGCACGTTAATATGATCAAACTATGTGTAATTGAGGCTGATCTGTTAAGCAGTATAATTAATTTCATTAGTTGTCTAGCTCTTACAACAACTTATTTAAATGTTATTAAAAACAATTTATTTTATGAATTGCATTATGCAACTTTAAGAGTTATTTACTTATCTTTACATAGAATAGACCTTTAAAAAAACAGGAACAAATGTCTATTCTAAACTCACCATTTCACAGGTTAAAAAAAAAAA
>NW_007736593.1:50090-51193 GCF_000696425.1 Galeopterus variegatus
TCTCTTTTATTTCTTCTTAAATCCATATGTTATTTGGAAGTGCTTTAATTAGTTACCAAATGTTTGGAAATTTTCCATAGTTCTTTTCCTTATTAAATTCTAATTTAATTACATTATAATCAGAGAACACATTTTAATGGCCTAAATACTTTCAAATGGATTAAGACTTGTTTTATGGCCCTGAACATTTTTATCTTTTGTATAAGGTCTGTGTGCCCGTGGAAAAATGTCTATTCTGCTGTTGTTGGGTGGAGTTTCTTAAATGTCAATTAGGTCAAGTAGTTGGATAATGATTTTCAAATCTCCTATAGTTTTATTTACTTTATGTCTACTTATTCTATTAATTATTGAGAGAAAGGTATTTCAAATCTTCAACCATAGCTTGTGAAATTGTATATTTCTCCATTTATCTGGTTTTTTTTTTGTTTTTTTTTTTTGGTTTCGTATATTTTTGAAGCATTACTATTAGGCGCTTAAGTGTTTAATNTTAACTCAAAGACACGTTATCTTCTTACATTCTACTATCCATTACTGCCCAGAGCCTCTTTTGTTCTAATATGCTTTTCTTGAGGCAGATACAAGAAGATACTTACATGAAGAAAGAAAGACCGTTTCTTCATTTCTTCTTCTGAACCTTTGAATTAATTCCACAGAATTTCTCAGTCTTTAATTGCTGTCCATATATTTTACTAAAATGGATTAGGAACTACAAAAGGAAATGAGCAATCTGCTCATCTGCTTACAAATATAAACAATACAAATAATTTTTACTTCCCAAAGGTCTGTCATGTATTGTGACTTATTGATGCTTGAAATTGTGACCTTAATGTTTACAGTTTCTTTTCTAGATGATTTCACTCAAATCTTTATTATTTTCTTTCTATTCTCATTATATTAGTTACAAGTTGAAGTCAATGGTTTGAAGTCTTTCTTCTTTTCTAATGTAGTTATTTAATGCTATCATTCCCGCCACCCCAAGTAAAGTTTTATCAGCATCCTACAAAGAGTTTCTAATTCCTTTTACTTCAAATTAATTTTAATTTCTCTTTTATTTCTTCTTAAATCCATATGTTATTTGGAAGTGCTTTAATTAGTTACCAAAT
>NW_007736593.1:53365-53633 GCF_000696425.1 Galeopterus variegatus
GCATGGTCCTACAATATAATCATCTCTTTAATGCCCCACCTTTCCAAGGATAGGGTTTTCCACTCTTCCAACAGCCACAGTGGTGGCCAAGTTTCTAACACATAAAACACAGGGTACACAATTCAAGCTTCAGTGAGTTTGGGGGCATGTTCAGTCCACAGCACTGCCTATGTCCTAATCTTCTCTTCTTAAAAGGGCACTTATATTGGCAGTCATATTGGATTAGGTTCTACTCTCATGAGCTCATTCTAATATAATTACCTGTTTA